>NW_026613695.1:5000-56794 GCF_903798145.1 Danio aesculapii | reverse complement strand
CATAACTAACTCAAAAGCACTGAGATAACAGTTAATAATTTCCATATAATCTCTGATGTTTATGGTAAAGACTAAAATCACCATCATATGCATTTAACGACGCTCAGAAACGGAAGTTGTGGGCAGCAATTACATTATTTATCCAATAGGTGGCGACAACCAGCCATCAAAAATATGTCATTGAATAATTCTTCAAAAATGACACATCTAGCAATGAACTGAATCATTTATTGAAAATGAGACTAAAATAAACACGGGTTGCACAAATTATAATGTTAGATTTTTACATTTAGCATTATCAGCAACAGCAGTAGTAACCGTGAATTTTTCACAGTAGTGAATATTTTACAGTTTATTTTTATTCAGCCGATTATTTCTTCATTTTATGTTTAATAAAATTACAGCTTCTATGTTCTGTTTGTTAAACCAAAAGTGTCTTGCAATACTGTTTTTGTAATAAATAGAAAGCAAATGATATTTACTGTGTACTGTATACATGTTTGCAAATCTAAAATATGATATTTAAGGTACGTTTTTGTACCTTTTAGATACGTGTCGACAAGAAGGTGGAGCTTATCCTACAGATCAGCTAATGAATCACTGACCTAAACCCAATAGTGTTTTCTAGAGCAAACGTGAGAGAAAATTAGGTTTACCTTGATTTTACATTACTTTTATCTCTTTTGTGGAAGTGTGCTTCACTGGAATCAAACCTGAGTGTTCTCTAGCACAAGTACAAAATTAAGCTACTGAGAAAACAGACCACGCAAAAAAAGTTGACCATATAGAGCTGGATAGGTGACACAAATGTATTCAATTACAAATAATACACATCTTTAATTTGTTTTGTGGTATTTATTTGGCGTTGTGCAAAGAACTGCACAGAAATAATCCTTTATTTGTCAATATATGACCCTGTAAATATCATTAGTGTGAAAAGGAATAAAAGTTGTTGGCATCATGCTGTCCTCTAGTGTTCGTTTTACTTACAAACTGCAATTAGACGCATGTTTAACGTCCATGTGAAATCAAATTAACATTTATTTTGCTAGCTCACATTGTTATTCTTAAGGTGAATAATTAATCCTTCAATGAAAATCTGCTTCCACCTTTACTGTTTACGTTAACTTCAGGGCTTCCTTAGCAACTGTATATCAATAATCTTAACCATGCCCTTCTTAACGAAAGTTTGCCATCAGGGAAAGATGCGCAAAAGAAACCCCGCCCCCTACTCAATGTTCCGTTTCAGTTGAAAGCACATTAACATACAAAATAAAAGTCTTGGCAACTTCCGGTTCATGCAGACTTTAAATAAGTCTTTGCAGTTTCACAAAAATGTAGGCTAAAGCAAGTATTTATGAATAAAAATGACAGGGTTTGCACATAAATTCCACTGTATGATTTCACATCAACTCTCCTTATGACTGTGAACAGTCAAACCTCATTAGATCTGTTCTTAAAGCAGGTAAACACATGGCATTTTCTCACCTGAGAGCTGCTCCGCATGCACACACACACGCTCACACACACAAGCATTCATCAAACAACAAACTCCAGTTCTTCACCCTCGAACAGCATTCACAGCATCAGAAAGGATCAATAACTGCACCCTCCAACTGTGTGCTTTTACATAAGAATTCTGCCAAATCGAAGGCTTTTGTTTACCACAGAAAAGAAAGTAGTGGAGTAGTTCAGGGACAATGGAGAACTGATTTTCCAAAGCTTTCTTAACGTAGCCTTTGCAAGCGCCTTATTTTGCGCATGCATTTAGAGTAAAACGGCCTATTTAGTGGCTCCTCCAGCTGTTTGTAGGACTTTGTTTTTCACTGAAATGAGCCTGCGAGATTAAACCGCTGTTTGAGTAATGAGCAACTAGCAGCGAAGCCTATAATTACAACTTAGATCAAAATAATACACCCGTCATGTATAATTACAGTATATAAAATCCAAAACATTTAAATCTCATTATTGACCAGCTGAATGAAGAAGAGCTGATAAATAATATCAAGTTATGATAAAATTGATGTTGATGATGATCAGCTGTCATCCAATCCATCCTCTGCACTTCAATCACCGTCTGGTTCGGCTCAGCTGCCAAAACCGACCTCCGTAGACTACAGCGAATAGTCCGGACTGCTGAACGAATCACTGGCACAACCCTTCCTACACTTCAAGAACTGTACTCTTCCAGAGTGAGTAAAAGGGCTCGCAAAATCACTCTGGACCCCTCACACCCAGCACACTACCTGTTCGAACTGTTACCGTCTGGTCGGCGCTTCAGAGCACCAAGTACAAAAACAGCCAGACACAGGAAAAGTTTCTTTCCTCAGGCTGTCTACCTTATGAACAGTTAAATATTCCCCTACTGTGCAATAAACATGTGCAATACTTTCTCATACGCACTTGTACACAGCACCTTATATCAATATACAATGCAATACTTTCTACATTCGCACTTGTACACAGCACCTTATAACCTGTATATTATAACAATCTGTACATACAACTCAACATCCAGGTTTCTTCACTAACCGCATCTGTTTAATGTTCATCATTTTTTTATTATTATTATTTTATTTTTTCAGATTTATTTTGTGTTGTCACTTGTCACTTTATGTACACTGGAAGCTTCTGTAGACAAAACAAAATCCTTGTTTGTGTGAAGCACACTTGGCAATAAAACTGATTCTGATTCTGAAACTCAAGACATTTTTACTCGATATGTATTCATCTGACAGCCAACCACATATGTAGAAATGTGACCACAACCAGATCCAGCTGACAGACTAGTCTTCCTACAGTACCAAAGCACTGCATTTTATGAGTTGTGTGTACTAGCTAGATGTTTTTGTAATTAGCATTTTGCACGTTTAATCTACTTTTTGAAGCCAGACATTGTTGACAGACTGGTCTTTATGGAAAAAAATGTAATTGTGAGCCTGGTTCACAAAACCAGTCATACATATACATTCTTGCAAATTGAGTCTTAAAGTCACTCTTAAACTGAATGCACAATTATTCTGTTGATGTGTGGTTTGTTATGATAGGATAATATTTGGCAAGATACAACAATTAGAAAATCTGGAATCTTAAGGTTCAAAAAATAAAAAGTTTGAGAAAAATGTATTTAAATTGAAGGACTAAATAATTAGCAATTAGAGGTGTGAACCTACACTGGTCTCACGGTTCAGTTAGAATTATCATGTCATTGATTCGGTTCAATATGATATCTTGGTGCATCACGATGCTTTCCATACACAATTTCATATTTTACTCCACAGCACAAGAATTCTTGTCTCTAAAAATTCTTGAACTATTTATAGGACAATCCTGTCCTAATATTGTAATACAAGCAGTCAGATATATGAGGTGTACCTTTAATTTTACCTGCTCAAAGAAAACAATCTTTCTGAATGCACCAAACAAAACTCAAGGGCATGCACAGAACAACATGAGCATTTAAAGCAATATTATATTAAGTAAATATTATCTGGCTTGCTTTTTAAACGCGTATGACTGGTCACACGCTCAACAGAAAGGGCTGCGGTTGGCTCTAAAGCGCTGGTGCTGTTCACAGTTAAGTGACATTGATAAATGAAGCGGCAATCACAGCTGAGCCATGATAGACGCAGAGGAGAAAACTCGCTCTGCAGACATGCTCGTTTCTGTATCCAGAAGTATCGCTATAACAGCCAAGAGGAGAGGAAATCTAAAGCCAGCAAGTCAAAGGGGCCACAATGAGAGAGAGAGAAATGGAGTTTATTTTCATTTTCTCCGAAGCAGTGAAATAGGGGCTTCAGCTGTAACTTCAGTGTCAGTAAAGGACTGTCTAGCAAACACACGCAGTGAATTGTGCTGTGTTTCTGTGTTTTAATTACTCACGGTCTCCTCCCACGCCATAGTATTCTACCGCGACATAGCGCATATGAGATAAATGACGTCAGTACGTAATAACCGGTTATGATCTATTACTTAACCGATACCGAATTGTCCGCATATGCATCGCTGTGCACCAAAGAAACAATTAATTTAAACAGCCCTATTAGCAATGCATATTACTAACCAAGAACAATATTTTTATAGTAGGAAATTAGGGAAAATATGTATTAATATATTTAAAATATACATAAAATGTCTTCATTTTAAAAGATTACTATAATTTGATAATTATTATTTTGCCCTCAAAAATATTGTATTTGTTTATTTGATAAATATTTAGATAACTTTTTTGCTACTATTGTTTATGATTTGATTTTGCAGTACATTTGGACTATATCCCATTGTACATTCTTGTATATTTTGCCTCTGATTACATCTCTGAAAGCACATTGTAAATTCATTTTGATATCTATCTATCTATCTATCTATCTATCTATCTATCTATCTATCTATCTTATCTATCTATCTATCTATCTATCTATCTATCTATCTATCTATCTATCTATCTATCTATATATATATATACATTTGTCAGTGTGTATATATGTATATATGTATAAGAACTGCACAGAAATAATCCTTTATTATCAATATATGATCTCGTAAATATCATTAGTGCGAAAAATTGTATATTCTTTGTATATTTTGCCTCAGATTACATCTTTGAAAGCACATTGTAAATTTATTTTGATAACTTTTAATAAACATGTCACCAAAACAATTATTTATTATTATTATTATTGTTGTTATTATATATTATTATTATTATTATTAATATATATATATATATATATATATATATATATATATATATATATATATATATATATATATATATATATATATATAAAATGTCATGTTTTATACAGTTGAATCAGAATTATTAGCCCTCCTGAATATTTTTCCACCAATTTCTTTAAATGAAAGAAGATTGTTTTTCCACACATTTTTAAACATAATAGCTTTAATAACTCATTTCTAATAATCGATTTCTTTTATCTTCGCCATTGTCATCATAATACAGCACATAATATTTGACTAGGAATTTTTCAAGACACTAGTATTCAGCTTAAAGTGACATTTAAAGGCTTAACTTGATTAATTAGGCAAGTTAAGATAATTAGGCAAATTATTGTATAATGATGGTTTGTTCTGTAGACAATCGAAAAAATATTGTGTAAGGGGGCTAATAATATTGACCATAAAATGTTTTTAAAAAATTAAAAACAGCTTTTATTCTAGCCAAAATAAAACAAATAAGACTTTCTCCAGAAGAAAAAAAATATGAAATACTGTGAAAAATTGTTTCTTGCTCTGATAAACATATTTTGCGAAATATTTGAAAAAGAAATCAGAGGACGGCTAATAATTTTGACTTTACCTTTACGTGTGTGTGCATGTGAATATTCTTCGTTTTATGAGTTGGACTATAGAAATGTAATACTTGTGAAAATATGATTTAAATAAAGGACTGACCTCTAGAGAAGAAGACGCTGATCATGAAGCTGAAGTTTATAGTGGAAATGGCGAAGACCAGCAGAAAAACAAACACCAGCGTCGGGTCACTATAAGTCAACACCGCTCCATTAGGACTCACCTGAGAGAGAAAATAAAACACACCTTAAATACATTAACGACATATCCAACCAGCAATATACTTCAGATGAGCAGGAGTGTATAACCAGAAAGCAACCCTGATTTTCACAGTCAGCTTAATGGTTCTGATTCCTAATTAGTGAATCAATTATTGATTCATTGACTCCCAGTACAGTGTGGAGGAATGAAAACGTATAAATGTTTACTGTTGGAGAAAAATGTACTTATAAGTTTCACGAAATTACATTTATTTTTAAATTATGGCCACATTGCATAATAATAATACATGAGAATTAATAGTTAAAGCACATTTTAGGCCCTGTCCACACAAACACGGGTATTTTAAAAACTGCACTTTTTTTCTACACGGTTCCGCTGTTTGTCCACACAAAAACACAGCGTCAGGTGACTGAAACTACAACATTCTGAAAACTCCGGCCAGGGTGAAGATTTTCCAAAACTCCCAGTACAGTGTGGTCGTGTGCTAAAACCAGAGTTTTAGTCTCATTACGTCAGCATGCGTGCTGTTTTCTCCTTTCTGATTGGCCAACATGGCTGAGTTCACACACTAAACAGAGTCAAATTCTGAACATTTGCGGCAAACATGTTGCATATTACACATTTGTTCAACCACGGGACAGTAATCCACCTCTGTACTCATGCTTATACTTAATTCCCCGTTTGATACGAACTCGGTAAAAAAAAAAATTGCCACTAGTTGGTTTGGCGTGCCCATAACCTGCATCTCCGCATGCTTTTGCCTTTTCATGTGGACAGAGATTTATTTATTTTTTTAAACGAAAGCAGGGAAAACTCCATTTATAAAAATACCCATGTACGTGTGGACATGGCCTTAGAGCAATATGTTTTGAGTTGTTTATATATTTATTAATATGAATTTATTTATTTTTCTGTTCAATTTGTCCATTTACATACTTAGTTTTGCATTGTTTTATTACTTTATTTTTATTATTTATTTCTCATTCTGTTCACTTTTTATTAGATTTATAAAAGTTTTAAAAATTTCATATTTTATGATATTAATAACAGAATTACAGAAACTGCATATGTTAATGACTACTGAAAAAAAGAGAGATTTGATTAGCAATTGCTGACTTTTTGAGGACACAAGTAATTGGTCTTAAAAGGACAGTTCACCCTAAAATCAAAATTCAGTCACCATTTACTCTCCCTCGAGTGGTATGACACCATTATGAGTTCCTTTTTTCTATTGAACACAAAATAATATATTTAGAAAAATGTTGCAAACTGGTAACAATTGACTCTCATAGTAAAAATACTATGGAAGTAAATGGAAATTGGTTTTAACATTTCTCAAAATATCTTCTTTTGTGTTAAACAGAAAAAAAACTCAAATGGAGTGAAGGGTGAGTAAATGGCAACAGAATTTTCAGTTTTGTGTGAATTATCACTTTAACTGTGCATATACACTCTCCGGCCACTTTATTAGGTACACCTTACTATTACCGGGTTGGACGCCCTTTTACCTTCAGAACTGCCTTAATCCTTCATGGCATAGATTCAACAAGATACTGGAAATATTCCTCATAGATTTTTGATCTATATTAGACATGATAGCATCACGGCAGTTGCTGGCTGCACATCCATGATGCAAATCTCCCGTTCCACCACATCCCAAAGGTGCTCTAATGGATTGAGAACTGGTGACTGTGGAGGCCATTTGAGTACAGTGAACTCATTGTCATGTTCAAACCAGTCTGAGATGATTCACGCTTTATGACATGGCTATCCTCCTGGAAGTAGCCTTCAGAGAGATGGGTACACTGTGGTCATAAAGGGATGGATATTCTTTGTAAATCCTAAAGATGGTTGTGCGTGAAAATCCCAGTAGATCAGCAGTTTCTGAAATACTCCAGCACTACTAGATCACCAGCACTAACAACTATGCCACATTCAAAGTCACTTAAATCACATTTCTTCCCCATTCCAAAGCTCGGTTTGCACTGCAGCAGATCGTCTTGACCATGTAGACATACCTCAATGCATTGAGTTGCTGCCATATGATTGGCTGATTAAAAATTTGCATTAATGAGCAGTTGGACAGGTGTACCAAATAAAGTGGCTGGTGAGTGTAGAATGTAATACATTTAACAGTTGCAGCATCAACTTATTGCACATTTAAGTATTAATGTCTGGTTGTTTATCACACAAACAACCAGTCAGTAACTTGCTCATCCACATTGGTGGAAGACTGTAATTTGCTGAGGAATATTAACAGAAAGCAAACACTGTTAAAAAAAAAAGACTGGCAGAATTTCTGTGAAACAAGAGGAACTTGTTCTGAATAAGTTCTGGCTTTCAACTCAGGAAGTTAAATAACACATTCCAAACATCACGCTGGGCATTTCAAGGGGCAGAAATCATCAACAAAGAGCAGATGCCATTAGCACAATGTCTGTGTTTACCTTCACACAGAAGAGCACGGTCACAAAGAAGATGGAGATGGAGAGGAAGAGGAAAAACATGAGGAACCAGGCACTCCAGTGCAACCAGTTACTGAGACCCATCATGCGCATGTACTCCTGAAACACACATACATAGTAAAAAAAAAAAAACGCTGGCTTCCACACAATTCCTTCAAGCTGTCCCAACACAAACTGATCAAGTTAACTTTACAAATTTAAGTGGATTGAACATAAAACAATTTGGTTGTCCCATTGAATTGTTTTTTTTTTCAACTCATTTTAAATCAATTGTAGAAAACAAATAAATAAACAATAAGTAAACAAGCAGCACAAGTCATTTTTGGAGTGTATAGGAAAGATTACTGCTGTGGATTTAATCACTTGTTAAACATAAGCTGAAGTAGCAATTATTGATAATTTATTTGAGTTATTTTCAAACCACCGAAACTGGAATAACATTAAGGTAACTTAAATATTTGGAGTAGGGACGACATTAGTCATTTTTGTTGCCAAAACTATCTGGTTCCCAGTACAGTTTATGCAGGATTACCCAGTTTAATCCTGGGTTTTGTCTTGCAATTTGAGAAAATGAGTTTTACTCCTTTAGATACCCCGAACACGTAAACTTCATGTTTCTTTTGGATCGCTGTAGGTTAAATTAGGTTTTATACTTGGTTACAATTGTGATGGTGAACATGGTGACAATTCTTATCTTCTATTCAATATCAATTCAATATCAATTCAATTCAATATCTTCTAGATGTGTAAGCAAGTTTTAACAGCAGCTAGTGCTCTAGGGTAGTTTTTAACAGCAGATAGCGCTCTAGGCTAGTTTTTAACAGTAGTTGGTGTTCTAGGCTAGTTTTAGGCTAGTTTTTAAATCAGCAAATGGTGTTTTAGGCTAGTTTTTAACAGCAGATGGTGCTCGAAGCTAGTTTTTAATCAGCAGATGGCGCTCTAGGCTGGTTTTTAACAGCAGATGGCGCTCTAGGCTGGTTTTTTAACAGCAGATGGTGCTCTAGGCTGGTTTTAACAGCAATGGTGCTCTAGGGCTGGTTTTTAAACAGCAGATGGCGCTCTAGGCTGGGCACTCTAGGCTGGTTTTTAACAGCAGATGGCGCTCTAGGCTGGTTTTTAACAGCAGATGGCGCGCTATCTGTTTTTTAACAGCAGATGGCGCCTCTAGGCTGGTTTTACAGCAGAGTGTGCTCTAGGCTGGTTTTTAACAAGCAGATGGTGCTCTAGCTGTTTTTTTAACCAGCAGATGGCGCTCTAGGTTGGTTTTTAAACAGCAGATGGCGCTCTAGGCTGGTTTTTACCATCAGATGGCGCTCAAAGCTGGTTTTTTAACAGCAGATGGTGCTCTAGGCTGGTTTTTACTAGCACACACGGTGCTCTAGGTTGGTTTTTACCAGCAGATGGCGCTCTAGGCTGGTTTTTAACAGCAGATGGTGCTCTAGGCTGGTTTTTAACAGCAGTTGGTGCTCTAGACTAGTTTTTACAGGACAGTTGGTGCTCTAGGCTAGTTTTAACAGCAGATGGTGCCTAAGCTAGTTTTTAAACAGCAGATAGCGTTCAAAAGCTCGTTTTAACAGCAGATGGCGCTCTAGGCTGGTTTTTTACCATCAGATGGTGCTCTAGCTGGTTTTACCATCAGATGTTGCTCTAGGGTTGGTTTTTAATAGCAGATGGCATTCTAGGCTAATTTTTAAACAGCAGATTGTGCTTAAGGCTCATTTTCAACAGCAGACGACACTCTAGGCTCGTTTTCCACAGCAGACGGCGCTCTAGGCTCATTTTTAACAGCAGAAGGCGGTCTATAGGCTCATTTTTAACAGCAGATGGCACTCTAGGCTCGTTTTTACACAGCAAATTTTAGCTATTATTACTAAAATGAAAGACAAAATAGTACTGAATCTTAAAAAATGCTAACATTCATAATACATTACATGTTTGTCATATTCATAACAAAATATGAATTTTTTTTTTTTAAATTTTAAGATTAATCTTATTATAAAATATACTTCTTACTGCTCCACATTTTTATTCTTGCAACTTGAGAGAATATGTTGCCAATTTTACTGTAATACATGGAAACAATTACTATTTATACATTTATGTATATCTATTTTTTCTACTTTGTTTCATATGCAGTTTCATACTGCAGAAACATATCAGCTTCCACTTGTCAAAACTAAGCTAAAACAAACACTCAAATCACGTCATAAATGGCTTAATTCTATAAGTTCATCAATGATCTATGTTTTGAGTGTAAGCGTTGCTGAAGTAATAGCACAATATAGCAGTTTCACCTTCAGCTTCCTCTCCTTCTCCTGCACGACAGCGCGGACGATGTTCAGTGCCGTGTAGGTGAAGCTGAGCACGAGCAGCAGGGGCAACTGGTTCTGGATGGCCAGGATGAAGACGTCATAGATGAACGCTGGGTAAGGGAATCGGGACAGCAGCACTTGTGTTTGCTTGAAGAGAGCTTTCGCCGCGCTGCTGTTGTAGGCCATCATGATTGCTCTGTCCACCGCGTACTGGACCTGAAGGAAACCCTCACGGTAATAACCTGCGCAGAGACATAGATAGACTATGAAGTCAAGCTGAATCTACTGAAATGACATTTTTAATTCCATTACAGATTAGCCTGGGCTTTCCCTCACAAAAAATGCCTTGAGAAATAAAGAAATATCTTTTAAAACATGATTTACAGCAGGTCATTTACAATGTAACTAAATCAAGCCAATCATTAGAATAAGACGCAAACAACATGCAAGTTTAAATCATTTAAGTGTGAAGTTATATACAATATTGAAAGTTACTTTAAAACATTTCTGCTTTTTCCTCCAAAAACTGGACCCATTCACTTTTTTGAAAGCATCAGAATCAGAAAGAGCTTTATTGCCAGGTATGTTCACACATACTAGGAGTTTGTTTTCGTGACAGAGCTTCTACAGTGCAGAACAGAATTACAGAGACAGGACAAAAAACAGATAATAAATATATTTTAAAAATACAAGTAAGTAGTGAACGCAAATATACAAATTAACAAGTGTAATGTACAGGTATATTACTATATACAATGTTATATGTGCAGCTGTTAAAAGTGCAAATTGGCATGTAAAGTGTGTTGTTAATAAGTGTATATGTGCATAAAAGTGTATAGCAAGTAGTGATGTTGGTTCCACAATTATTATCATCAAGTGTTCATGAGATGGATTGCCTGAGGGAAGAAACTGTTTCTGTGTCGAGCTGTTCTGGTGCTCAATGCTCTGTATCACTAGGCATTGTTAAACTGGCATTGTTAAACTGACTTTTAGATGTTTTAAATCATAAAAATAGTACAAAATTTGGTAAATTGCACATGCTATATTATAAACAAATAGATGTACAGTAATTTAACTCAGAACTGTATTTAAAACTGTATTGTGTTCTTAGTAATGTAGCCACCAGCATTAGGGTCCGTTTTCACTGAGTGGTACGGTACGGTACACTTTTATGCCTGTTTCCACTGTCGAAAAGGTACCGAAAAGCATACCGTACCACTTTTTGTGTACCCTTTCCAAAGGGTACCTAGCACAACAAATGGGTACCAAAAGGTGGAGCTATTGGTTTACAGAGAAACGCCATGAATGAAAACAAAGGATTAAAAACAAAGGTTAGTTCTACTTACATGAATCGCGGTGTGCTCACAGCATTTGGAAAAGTTAAGATGTTTTAAGTTAAGTTTGAGCGTGTGGTTCACGTGCACGGCGCTTGCACAACATGTGCGTGTCGCTCCCATATGCACATCGTGCAAGTCGCGTGCCTCCATTGGAAATGACAAACTGACACCCTAAGCTTATTAGCACTGCTTCCAAGGGGCGCGCTCAGCAGACACACAGACAACAAAACTATTGCGCTTCAAACCTAATAATTTTTTAATCGTATTGACATGTGTTCTGTAAATAAATATCAAATAAATATCAATACCCATTTTATGTACGCCAGCCCTAATAAAAAGTCTCAGCAAAATTAATGTAATAAATTATAAAGCATGTCACACACTGTAACGCTGTTTCTTATAGTATTCTTTGTAAAATTAAATATAAAAAAGACTAATTTGTAAGGTAGAACCTGCAAATTACAAATTATGCAACAAAAAAAGGACACAGCAATGAAGAGGTTAAACTTTAAATCACCGTACAATATTTCCTACGGTCTTAGGAAGTTACAATTGCACAGACTTCATCATTCATTTCTCCTCGCTGCTCCTGAAGGCCTTCAATCCATAATGACCCTCGAAGATCAAAACACATCTGCACTTAAAGCAAACTCGATGCAATTAAATGCCAGATGAAAGGACTGCTTTAAAGCGTGGTGACGACTCGTGGAAGCAGAGATCAAGCTGTAATCTGTACCATGGGCTGCTGCCAGAATAGAGGTGACAGTCATCTGAGATCCAACACAATACTAATGCAAGCGCTCATGATTTAGAACAAGCTTTGAAGCCGCTGCCGGCACTGCAGGCCATCGCTAACTAATTCAAATCACTTCCTAATCAATCTCTCATCACGGGAGACTTCACAGACAGGAAGAGATTGTTGAGGAGGCAGAGATGAGAGAAAAGGGCAGGTTTACCCGCAGAGATGCTATCAGACGGTTGAAGGAAGCAATCGATCACAAATCAGGACACTACCGGTTCTCATTTGCACGTCTTTTCAATATTACGGATGAACTGGAATGATTACAGCTTTGCAGGTGTTAGATTTGGAATGGTTCTCTAATGCGTTGCATACGTATAGAACTGGGTAAATTACATATGAATTGTAATCAGATAATGATTACAAGTTACATGACAATCAGTATTATCTCTTAGATTACACATTTTAAGTAATGTCTGATTACTTTTGGGCTAAGCCTTATTTGACGCCACATGTATTAAAGTAGGATAAAATATTTTGACAGAGACTAAATAAATTAAATGGAATTTCCCAGTGCTAGGTTGTGGCTGAAAGAACACCCACCGGGTAAAATATGGCAGAGTAACTGGCAGTTCATTCCACTGTGGCAACTTGGAAAGCCAAAGGATAGTAAGCTAGTGATATACATTTTTATATACACTAACTAGACTAGAGCGCCATCTGCTGTTAAAAAACTAGCAGCAAAGCGCTATCTGCTGTTAAAAACAACTAGCCTAGAGCACCATCTGCTGTTAAAAAAGTTACAAACTAGCCTAGAGCGCCATCTACTCTTGAAAACTAGTCTAGAGTGCCACCTACAGTTGAAAACGAGACTAGAGCTCCATCTGTTGTTAAAAACTAGCACAAAGTGGCCATCTGCTGTTAAAAAACTAGCCTAGAGAGCCCTCTGTTGTTAAAAACTAGCCTAGAGCACCACCTGCTGGTTAAATACTAGCCTAGTAGATCCATCTGTTGTTAAAAAACTAGACCAGAGCGGCATCTGCTGTTAAAAAACTACCTAGAGCATCATCTGCTGTTAAAAACTATCCTAGAGCATCATCTGCAGTTAAAAAAACTAGCTAGAGCATCATCTGCTGTTAAAAAACTAGTCTAGATCACCATCTGTTTGTTAAAAACTAGTGCAAAGGTGCCATCTGCATTTAAAAAAACTAGCCTAGAGCGCCATCTGCTGTTTAAAAAACTAGCTTAGAGCACCATATGCTGTTCAAAAGTTACAACTGTTCGTTCCCTCGTCCTTTTTTAAATAAAGCAGAGCTGGGAATGTTTTCACAGACGAGGAATGATACAAGGGCTCTGTCTCGTGTACAAACTCTTCTATGCTGTTAAAAAACTAGCGCTAGAGCACAATCGTACAATTGAAAACTAGCCCTAAGGGGGGTCACACCAGAAGCGCCATGCATTTCAGAATTCTAAACATAGGTTTCAAACAGGGGTAACACACAACGGCGCCGCAAGGTCGCGGCTGTCTGCAGCACCCAGCCACGACTCAGGACCTGTTCATTTCTCTGCCGCGACACAGAGTGCCATCTGATTAGTTTCATGTTAAATATCATGCGAATGTCCGCGTCGGTGTGTGATACTTTTAACTGTCATGTGCGCACCGTGTCGCGGCGCCAAGCAGCGCTTCCGGTGTGCGACCTGCTTTAAAGTGCCATCTGCTGTAAAAACTAGCCTAGAGCACCATCTACTGTTAAAAACTAGCCTAGAGCGCCATCTGCTGTTAAAAAAATAGCCTATGGAACTGATGCTGTTAAGCACTACCCTAGAGCGCCATTTGCAGTTTAAAAAACTAGCCTAGAGCACCATCCTCCTGATAAAAATACCTAGAGCATCATCTGCTGTTAAGCACTAGCCCTAGAGCACCGTCTGCTGTTAGTAACTAGCCTAGAGTGCTATTGGCTGTTTAAACCTATCCTAGAGTGTTAAAAACTAGCCTAGAGTACCATCTGACATTAAAAACTAGCCTATAGAGCCATGTGCTATTAAAAACTAGCCTAGATTGCCAGCTGCTGTTAAAATATAGCCTAAAGTGTCATCTTTGAATATCATTTTGAATATTTCAGAATCTGTGCAAAAATGATTTCTCAATATTATTTTTTTTGCAACAGCTTCTATTAATAGTAATGTAAATAATTATAATGTAAAATAATAGTAGTCCATGACCTTATAACGATAACACAGAAAAACAACTAGCTACTGAGCTAATAAATGATTAAGGATTCATTTTAGCATGCAATTTTTCTGTTGACCTAATGGCACGTATGCTCAGGGCCACAAATGTTATCTCCAACATTTTCCCCCAAATGCATCGGTGCGGACTGACCTGGCGTTCCCCCATGAGGGTCGTGTTGTTCTCGGGGTCCGGGCATCTGGAAGAGCGGGAACAGGCTGAGCGTGTGCCAGTCCATGTCATTGTTAGGGTTGAGCTCAGACTTCTCTCGGGCCGGAGCATTTCTGGGGCTGTACGTGAAGCGCAGATGATAGCTGACCTGCCACACATGACACCCAAACAGATTCCATGAATACAAATGGTTATGAACAGTGTGGTTCTAGACACATTTGTTAAAACCCATTTCCATTAGAACAAAACAAAGCTGTGAGAGAACGTCTGCTTTAAAGGGGCCATGAAACCCCCCTCTTTCCGGTTCAAGTCTACCTCAGAATCTTTTAAAAAATGCTTCATATAAAGGGGCGTGGAGCACTGCGAGCAGAGAGTGAAGTGCAGTTTTGCCAACTTAGCAACTTTGTCACTATATTTATCAACTTTTTCAGACCCCCTTAGCAATACATTTTTAAAAAAAAAGCGACTACCAACAATCTAGCGACTTTTTTGTGTGTTACTGGAGATTTTCTAGACTCTCATGTGTCTGTACGGTACCGTTCCTACTCTTCTCAATGAGCTGCGGGTGATGCCGTCGGCCCCTCCCCCGCCTCAGAGGTGGCCCAGTCCTCGTACAGCAGGCTCTCTCTTCCTTGCAATCTAATAGCAGATCACTCCTTTGTGTACCGACGGCAAATGATTTAGCACCGCGAGTGTGAGGTATTTCCATTGTACAGTCAAATAGATCTGCTTCTCGTTTATTTTAACAATTAAATTTGATCATTTATTCTTTTTTTGTTCACAATCACAGATGTTTTAGTAACAGTTTCGGAACTTGTCTGAGTTTATTACCTCTGAGAGATTACTGCAAATTCATTACACATCTATACTGATATACTGTATTCAAACAGCAATAAATGTAGTTAAACTGACATGCATATTTAAAGCGTAGTGCAAATATAAATACCCCTTTATTAATCATAGGCTGTTAAACAAACAGAAATGGAAGAACGTGGTGACATCAGTAATATGCAAAAGACGTATGAAGTAATGTAGCGACATTTAGCGACTTTCAGGCAGAGCTTAGCGCCTTTTATTGAAAATAGTTGGAAACACTGGTGGCGTGGAAGAAAGTGGGGAGCAACAACTGTTGTCAGTTGGCTCGCAAAATGAGACACAAACCGTGAGGAGATGCATGATTTTATAGTTTACAAAGTTAAAATGCAAAGAAATAAACAGTAAGTAATTTAATGTCCTTCTTCATTCGTTATTCGTAATTTCATATAAACATAATCACAATATGTTATTATAAAGATAACCATGTAAACACTATAAATGAGGAGGACTTCTCTCCTCCTGAATCCCAGGTCTGAATGCAGACACAGAGGATAGCAGTGCAGCAGGTCTCTTGCCCTGTCTAAACCAAGCGGCAACCTCCCACTCTCCCTCGGGAAGCCAATACGGAAGTAACTAAAACTGCAATTCATCAAAATTCCGCTAGTCCTGGCTCCATAATAGAGCAAATTGCAATTGAGCCTACTGTTAGAATGGCCAACTTTAAAGCAGAAAAAAAAGGTGTTTACAGCCTGTTACAAAGAACGATTTTGGTTCATATAGCTATTATTACCCTTTATGACAACTGTGAGGGGGTGAATTTTTTTATAACTCATCCATTTCCTTACATTAGGTTATATTAAGTTTGCATAATTAAGGGCGTGGCCACTTGAGTGACAGCTAGGTCTCGCTGGTCGCCGTCACTTCACCTCAGCTGAATCTGGCAGATTAGCCACTGATCTCGGCATATTTATCGTATTTTTGTGTTGTTTTTTGCGGCTTTACACAGTCAGCTGCCTTTTGGACTTATTCTTACAATTATCAGATGATATGGGATGCTGTGTGCACTTAATTTTGCTCACAAACCATTCACGTGGCCTCCGTTTCCCTGGTGAGTAAAGTTATATACTTGTATACCATCTCTATAAATGTATTTGTTTTATTTAAGATCATTTATCATTCATATTTTCTTTAGACCCGTAAAGCACTCCAGAATGTGACAGATTGATTAGCTGCAAGCTCTAGATCAGTCATATGAAGCGTTATCATACAGTGTTATGCTGGATTTCATCAATAGTCTGGCATTTACTAACACACACACACATCTGAAGTGTTTGGAAGTAATTCGCGTTTTTCTCTGTAGAAAAACACGTCATAAAAGCAATGTTTAGTGGCTCAATGTATTACAACAGTGTGTTTTTAAAGTCTAACACTTTATTGATATAGTGTACAGCCAAGCACATGTGGTCAGAACACAAACGAGTCGCAGGTAATAAGATATCAGCGTTTCTCCCAAAGTAAAGTCTGTCTGCCAGGTCTAAGCAAAGTGCCAGCAGGTGTCTGTAGCTCCGCTCACTCTCCGCCTCTTTGCCCTTGTTTGTTATCCCGCGTGGGTGCAATGACGCGCGAACAAAATGGCGACGGTTGGCCGCGCCTACTTTTAGCTTCTTTTGCGCTCTTCAGAAACCTATGGGTGACGTCACTAAACCAATCATTAGCCCTGGTGGTAATCTGGAGGATTTTAAACATCGGTGAACACAGCAGCACTGACATAGGCGATGTGTCTGAATGGTAACGAACTCAACTGATAAGAGACAAAGTCCGCCATTCTCCAATTCTCGTACAGCTCTCCCATCAAAAATGCTTGCTGTAAACCAACAGCTTTGCTGACAGCATCGTGGAGAAAGCCATGCAACAAACCCCATGGATCATGGAAACAAACACATACGACCCTTTATGAACGGCTAAATACTGCGTATTGTGCGCAGACACGGTCTCACCCAGTCATTGGGTCTCACAGCTTAGCAGGTCTGCCTTGCCTTCGGAAAGCGCATGTTCTCATGAATAATTAAGAAGCAGGGTCTCCTGATAGGATAAGAAAACTAAGCTATGAATAATAATGAGAAACTGACGCATCATCACTCCACTAGCAGATTTGCAGATTTGTCACAGATTTTGACCCCGCCCCAAAAAATATTTTAAACCCGGAAGATGAAATTAGCTGACAAAATGCTTAAAATGATCCAGTTTTCCCCACAATTAAAGCTGACAGGTGCTAATGTTGTCTTAACTGATGTTCAACACACACAAATCTGTTCAAATTTCAAAAAAAGTACTCAAGGGTGTCTTGAACCTTTAATGAACCACGTATGTCTTCCACCTCAGGTGACAACTGTTGCATGATTTAAATGGGTTTTTTCCTTATTAAAGAAATTGTAAATATTATAGTTATTTATATTTATATAATATATTTTTATATTATATTTATATAAAAAAACATTACTATTGCTTTGCTTCTTAGACTTTACACACCTGAAACTTGTCTATAGCACTTATTCACTGCTGCTCTTATAGTTGTGTAAATAGCTTCCTTGTCCTCATTTGTAAGTCGCTTAGGATAAAAGCGTCTGCTAAATGACTAAATGTAAATGTAAATGTATAGTTAAAGGGTTGCACAATTACTTGAACATATACTCTTCAACTCAGAATGGCCACCTCTTTACCGTTTTTTAAATCTCTTCTTAAAACTCACTTGTTCTCTTTAGCTTTTAACAAGTAATAATCTGCTGTTAATGTCTCTTAACTTGTCTGCAATTGCTTCTTTAAGCAGTTATTGCTATTTGTACTTCACCTCTGCTTGTTTTATTTTACATTTAATGTACATCACTTTGGTCAGCACTAGCTGCTTTGAAAGTGCCTTATAAATTCAATAAACTTAAACAAAAAAAAACTACTTATTACAATTATATAACCAATTTAATATATAAAATATAATTTATATGAATAAAAAAAATGCATTTACAAGCATAAATGAGTACAACACATTTTGAAAATGAATATTTTATTCATTTCTCAGTGAATATAGGTCATGTATTTTGATGCATTTGAACAAAACAGATTTATTAAACAGATTTATTTATTATTATTATACTTAAGTCTCTGAACATCTTTAGAAATAGAAATATAATACATATATATTCAAGATGAATATTGCAAAAACATTATTACAAACTACAAAATTTAATATACGTGTTGTTTCTCTTGATTTTTGCTCTTTTTGAAATTTAGATTTAATATTTTCCCCTAACATTTACATTTAGGCTACAATTTTTAAAGTTTAAAGTATTTTGTTATATTAGCTCCAGTTTTGGCTTCAGTACTGAATAATTTTATGTACATGCACATATATAATTTTGTATGGCATCCTATAGAAAATATTAAATAAATGAGAGATTTGCAAGGGGTGTACTCATATATGACGAGCACTACAGCTGTGCAATACTCAGCAATATCAGAACTCATATAGCTGCTTCACTCTTGGGTATTACTCCATCCACATAGAATGGCAGCAGATGGATACACTCAATACAGTTTGACAAATACTGCAGCTGTTGGACATCATAATCTACTTTTGAGGCTTTTTTAGGCGAGAATGTAGTCGTTTCGATTACAACTGTACAGATTATTTATGAGGATAAAAAGGGATTGTTTTAAATATTTATAATATCTGAGAGACAGCGCATCGGCATCCATCAGCCTGTCATACTGAGCAGAGCATAGACACTTGACGTTGTCCATCCACAAGATGGACTACAGCTGATCAAGAACTACAGCTGATCAAATCATCAGGAATGTACAGTTGAAGAAAGAGTTATTAAACCCCCTGAATTATTAGTCCCCTGTTTATTTTTCCTCCCAATTTCTGTTTAACAGAGAGAAAATTTTTTCAACAAATTTATAAACATAATAGTTTAATAACTCATTTCTAACAACTGATTCAGTTTATCTTTGCCATGATGACAGTAAATAATATTTGACTAGATATTTTCAAGACTATATACAGCTTTAAGTGACATTTAAAGGCTTAACTAGGTTAATTAGGTTAACTAGGCAGGTTAGGGTTATTAGGCAAGTTATTGTATAATGATGGTTTGTTCTGTAGACCAGAGTTTCCCAACCCTGTTCCTGAAGGCACACCAACAGTACACATTTTCATTCTCTCCCTAATCAAACACACCTGAAACAACTCATTAGAACATTAGAAAAGACTCCAAAACCTGAAGTTAATGGGTCAGATGAGGGAGACATCCAAAACATGAACTGTTGGTGTGCCTCCAGGAACAGGGTTGGGAAACACTGCTGTAGACTATCGGAAAAAAAATTAGCTTAAAGAGGCTGATAATTTTGACCTTAAAATAGTTTAAAAAAAATAAAAACTGCTTTTGTTCTAGCTGAAATAAAACAAATCAGACTTTCTCCAGAAGAAAAAATATTATCAGACATACTGTGAAAATTTCCTTGCCCTTTTATACATCATTTAGTAAATATTTAAAACAGAAAAAAAAATTTAAAAGGGGGTTTAAGATTCTGATTTCAACTGTATGTATTTTGTGTTGGCCATTCTTTGTATAACCCCGAGTTACTTTTTGCTTGGTCATCTGTTTATTTCTAATGCGTCTCCTGTTTTCATTAGTGCAGACTAGTTCAGTAAAGAGAAAGAAAGAAGAAATTCCCACATGAGTTCAGCGTTTTTCTTTAATCGCAAACACAACAGTTATCTGGTAGTGTTTCCTTTGCTTTGGCTTTTTTTATTTTTTTGCTTCTCCTGATTTCAACAGAGAAATACTGGAAAATCTCTGTAGACTGATGGCATTTCATGCCGTTCAGCCTAATAATTTTAAAATGTAAGCAAAATCACCGGATTTGTCATCGATTTAGACATTACGCTAGAGAATTATTCAAATACTAGCTTTAAAGTGACGTTGGTGAAGTAGCACCAACGGTTTCTGCTGTTCTGACGTCAGCTGCAGACGTGAATGAATGGTGGAGGAAAGTAGTTCCTCTTACAAAAGGATTTTGAGACTCTCCGTGTTCGATTTCCTTTTTTATACACATGATTATGCCGTCGAACTGTTGTATAAACACAACATCACACTCATAGCAGTACGATTCGGCGGTATATCGTCACTGGTAGGACAATAAGGCACTCGGCCTGCGGCCAACTCACAACCCACAAGTGTCGATATACAGCCATATCGCACTGCTACTGATGTGATATTGCTCATATATATTAGAATAATATTTTAAGTGTCTTATTTGTATTATTATCATTAGACAACAACAATAACAATAGATTATAACTCAATATAATCACTATATCGCACTATAAGCCTTAACCACTTCTATTACAACTAATACAATTATTTTAGATTTTAATATTCATATTACTAATACACAAAAATATTAACAAAATAAAAAATATATATAATATATAATATATTAATATATATATATAATAATAATAATAATAATAATAATAATAATAATAAAAATATTAATAATAATAATAATAATAATTCATTCAATTTCCTTTGGCTTAGTTCCTTCATTAATCAGTGGTCGCCACAGCGGAATGAACCACCAACTTATCCAGCATAAGTTTTACGCAGCCGATGCCCTTCCAGCCGCCACCCAACATTGGGAAACACTCATACACACTCTTTTACACACATCCACTGCGGCCAATTTAGTTTATTTAGTTCAACTATTGCGCATGTCTTTGGACTTGTGGGGGAAACCGGAGCACCCAGAGGAAACCCACACGAACACGGGGAGAACATGCAAACTACACACAGAATTGCCAACTGACCCAGCCGAGGCTACCCACTGCGCCACCGTGATGCCCAATAATATTAATAATAATAATAATAATAATAATAATAATAATAATAATAATAATAATAATAATAATAATAATAATAATAATTCTATATAGTTCAATATAGAAATATTAATATTAGCTATATTAATAGCTAAATTGAAACAATCAACGCTTCAATAATAGTAGGCTACAGAAAATAAGCAGGGGTGTAAAAACAGACAAAGATGGAGCGGTTCTATTCTCTAAAGGCTCTGACTATTAATAAGCAGTATTTATCATAGTCATTACTTTGATCACAATGAAAATCCATCATATTGATAGAGCATTTTATACACAAGAATGTGACATTCTGGCTTTTATTCATGACATGATGGAAACAAATTTCCATGCAAATCATTCATAAAGCCTTTTGTTAACTGCTGCATAAACAAATGACTGATGAATAATTTACAGACACTTCAGCACAGTAAAATCTCATTAAACCCTCAGCGATGTCTCACCGCCCGTGACCAAGCACTGAGAGCTTTTATCATGAGCGATGATGATTCTCTCCATTAGACAGACACAGAGAGAGAAAGCTCCGGAAACACGGCTCAGAATGGCTGGAAAAAATAAACGCTCGGGCAGGAGCCGCAGACATGAACTCTACATGGTTTGAGGGCATTTGTTGATCGAGCACTAATGGGCTGATTCCTCCAGCTAGATTCAGATGCACTTTCCACTTCTGCAGAAAATGGGTTATTTTGTCCTGTGATGTTCAGAAAAAGAACATTTCCTTCAAGACACTTGAAGGATAATCATCATAAAGGACAAGTAAATGACCGACTCGCACAAAACCTGACTACTTGCAGCATTATAGGAAAATAAAAAGGGAGTGATTTTTCATTAGAAAACTATATTAAAGACTAAAAACTATTGTTTTTTGTTTTAAAAGTATTTTCTCATAAATCTCATTACTGTATTTTTAAAAAAAAGTCAAAACAATGATGCAATTTTGAGAATTTGAAGAGTAAACATGATAAATTCACGCAAATTTGTTACAATGCAAAAAATCTGCATTTTATTTAAAAATTGCAACGAATATTCACTATTAATATTAATAATATTGGAGTATTTTTATTGATTTTTACATTTTTTTTTTTTTTTTTTAAGACCATATTTTTTTTACATGAAATGGCATCTACGTAAAACAATATGTATTTATTATATTATATTATATTATATTATATTATATTATATTATACTCTATTATACTCTATTATACTCTATTATACTCTATTATACTCTATTATACTCTATTATACTCTATTATACTCTATTATACTCTATTATACTCTATTATACTCTATTATACTCTATTATACTCTATTATACTCTATTATACTCTATTATATTATACTCTATTATATTATACTCTATTATATTATACTCTATTATATTATACTCTATTATATTATACTCTATTATATTATACTCTATTATATTATACTCTATTATATTATACTCCATTATATTATACTCCATTATATTATACTCCATTATATTATACTCCATTATATTATACTCCATTATATTATACTCCATTATATTATACTCCATTATATTATACTCCATTATATTATACTCCATTATATTATACTCCATTATATTATACTCTATTATACTCTATTATATTACATTATATTATACTCTATTATATTACATTATATTATACTCTATTATATTACATTATATTATACTCTATTATATTACATTATATTATACTCTATTATATTACATTATATTATACTCTATTATATTACATTATATTATACTCTATTATATTACATTATATTATACTCTATTATATTACATTATATTATACTCTATTATATTACATTATATTATACTCTATTATATTACATTATATTATACTCTATTATATTACATTATATTACACTCTATTATATTACACTCTATTACACTCTATTACACTCTAATACACTCTAATACACTCTAATACACTCTAATACACTCTAATACACTCTAATACACTCTAATACACTCTAATACACTCTATTATACTCTATTATACTCTATTATACTCTATTATACTCTATTATACTCTATTATACTCTATTATACTCTATTATACTCTATTATACTCTATTATACTCTATTATACTATACTCTATTATACTCCATTATATTACATTATATTATACTCTATTACACTCTGTTACACTCTGTTACACTCTATTATACTCTATTATACTCTATTATATTATATTACATTATATTATATTATATTATTTATAGTTATATTTATATGATATTATATTATTTGTTGTTATATTTATACAAAGATAATAATAATAATAATATTACTGTTGTTGTAATTATTATTAATAATGTGCTTAGAAAAGAAATAAAAAATAATTATTATATTATATTATATTATATTATATTATATTATATTATATTATATTATATTATATATGCAACATAAAATGTTTACATTTTAGCTAATTATATTAACCCTAATGCTAATAAATTTTTAAAATAATAATAGTTTTAAAAAACTAAATAAATTAATAATAAAAATATTTATATAGTATTATAATTATAAAACATATTTATATTAGTTTGATGTATTTTTTACTTCATGTTTAAATTAAATAGAACACTATTTTCTTGTGTTATTCATCCACACAGCGACTGAAACTGTTCAGCATGCAGGTACTGGACTGGTCTTGATATACAGGAAGATGGTGATAGTGACAATATAAGCTGACAGGAAAATTGCAGCTCACCTGCAGAGGAAGTGGCTCATCATCGTGACTGAATGGATGCTCAAACACAATGGCTGCCAAGATCTTGCCCGACTCTGGATTAGTTTTCACAAACTCCTCAAACTGCTCCTCTGTCTCAAAGCCACGAACTGGAAAAAAAAAATGAAAATGAAGTATTAGAGAGACACGAACTATACAACAAGAACACACTCAAACTATTGTTAATGATATTTTAAATCATATTCATGAGACCACCATGCATTTTTAGTGTGAACTGTGCATCATGATAGTAAAAAACAAACATGTTTTCAGACAAATGTAAACTGCTCCTATAGGCAATCAATTCAATGCGCAGAAAGTTTGAGGGTTACTTATAAAAATAGATGAATCAATGGGAAATGTGATCATGTGACCTGCGTGGACACTGGCTCACCGTTTGACCTTTAAAGTAATTGATTTTAGGATTCGTCAGCCTACTGTAAGCATATGTTAACGATATCAGCATCAGGAAAATAATGTTAAAAGCTAGAGCTAATGAGACTCTAAGGCAAAGCTGGGGATTCAGCCAAGACACGACTGGGATTCACCAACTAAATCCAAGTAAACACACACAGAATTTAGGTTACATTTTATTATATGCTGTTCTACAATTAAAATAATTATAATAATAAAAATGTCTGCTGTTATTCTAGGTGACCCTCTCTTTTAAAATAAATTAATAATAGCTGTGAACCCATCTATGAATATGTCTTCACATGGATGGACTTGATCTTGCACTTGACACAACATAAGTATATTGTGATCTATTATATCAAATGCAGCACTAAGATCAACCAAGTGCAACTAAACTAAATCCAATTAAACGCACACAGAATTGCGGTTACAATTCATTCCAGGCCATTCAATTATTTAAAAAAAAAGATAAAAAAAGTAAAGTCAATTTCTCGCTTTAGGGTAACGGGTTTACTAACTAACTTACTAATATCATCAGCATAGCAGTGAACGCAAACTCCATGTTTTTAAAGAACATTAACAAGCAGCATCATATACTCACTGGCCACTTTATTAGGTACACCTGTCCAACTGCTCGTTAAGGCAAATTTTTAATCAGCCAATGACACGGCTGCAACTCAATGCATTTGGTATTTAGACATGGTCAAGACGATCTGCTGCAGTTCAAACTGAGCATCAGAATGGGGATGAAAGGTGATTTAAGTGACTTTAAACGTGGCATGTTTGTTGGTGCCAGACGGGCTGCTCTGAGTATTTCAGAAACTGCTGATCTACTGGGATTATCACGCACAACCATCTCTAGGGTTTACAGAGAATGGTCCGAAAAAGAGACAATATCCAGTGAGCGGCAGTTCTGTGGACGCAAATGCCTTGTTAATGCCAGAGGTCAGAGGAGAATGGCCAGACTGGTTCCAGCTGATAGAAAGGCAATAGTAACTCAAATAAGCACTCGATACAACCGAGGTATGCAGAAGAGCATCTCTGAACACACAACACGTCCAACCTTGAGGCGGATGGGCTACAGCAGCAGAAGACCACAGAGGGTGCCACTCTTGTCAGCTAAGAACAGGAAACTGAGGCTACAATTCACACAGGTTCACCAAAATTGGACTATAGAACATTAGAAAAACATTGCCTGGTCTGATGAGTCTCCATTTCTGCTGCAACATTCGGATGGTAGGGTTAGAATTTGGCATCAACAACATGAAAGCATGGATCCATCCTGCCTTGTATCAGTGGATCAATGGTTCAATGGTAATGGTGTGGGAAATATTTTCTTGACACACTTTGGTCCCATTAGTACCAATCAAGCAACGTGTCAACGCCACAGCCTACCTGAGTATTGTTGCTGACCATGTCCATCCCTTCATGACCTCAGTGTACCCACCTTCTGATGGCTACTTCCAGCAGGATAACACACCATATTATAAAGAGCAAATCATCTCAGACTGGTTTCTTGAATATGACAATGAGTTCACTGTACTCAAATGGCCTCCACAGTCACCAGAACTCAACCCAATAGAGCACCTTTGGGATTCAGTGGAACGGGAGATTCGCATCATGGATGCAGCCGACAAATCTGCAGCAACTGTGTGATGCTATCATGTCAATATGGACCAAAATCTCTGAGGAATATTTCCAGTACCAGCCCTGAAGCATCAAGACAGTTCTGAAGGCAAAAGGGGGTCCAACCCGGTACTAGTAAGGTGTACCTAATTAAGTGACAGGTGAATGTACAGTATATTGAAAGCCGAAGTGGGCCTAAGACAGAGCCTGGTGGTACTCTATACTATTCTGCTGTTAATCTAGGTGACTCTCTGTTTTTAAATGTATGAATAATAGCTGCAAACCCATCTATGAATATGTTGTCAAATATTGTGTCAAACGCAACACTAAGATCAAGTCCATCCATAAGTATATTGTGATCTATTATATCAAATGCAACTCTAAGATCAACTAAACTAAATCCAATTAAACACACACAGAATTGCGGTGACATTTCATTCCATTCAATTATTTTTGAAAATAAATAAATAAATAAATAAATAAATATAATAAAGATTATTATAATAAAAGTACATTTAAATGAAACAGTGTATATTCAGTGTATTCTCTAAAGAGCATTTTGGTATGTGTGTGTGTGTATTTAAGGACATTTTTTTAAAAGTATTAATTTAAAGACTCCCACTATACCCATTGTTGACTGTCTCCGCCTCCTGAATCATATTTTCAGCTTTAATTATTTTTTATGTGTCTTTTATTTGAAAATAGCATCTATATTATTCATAATTTGTAACTTCAGTTAGAAAAAACTACATTTTGTGTCTGTCCGAATGTTCTGGTCAACTCCGTTACATTGATTATAAAAATGCATAACTATTTTTAAAGCAGTAATAAAAGAAGCATGTGACTTGCTCTTTGTGATGTCAGTTGCTCTGGTAGGAAACTCTGGAAGGCATTGAGGAATGTCATTATACTTCATTAATGTGTATGAAATATTTAGGATACACCAATAGTAGATTATGTCAACTCTGTAACAAAATCAAATATTCTTTATCATATTTAATCAGTTTGCATTATTTTAAATTAATACTAGATCAGCTTGGCAGGATCCTTCACGCTGTACAAATGAAAGAGCAAAATGAGAATCGGAAAATTAAACTGGTTTGAAAAGCCTGAGGGTGAATAACCTGACCGTTTTCATTTCTGGGTCAAATCTTCGTCTAGCATGTAACTGAATAACCTCAGGTAATTGTACAGCACTTGTCTCCATAAAACAGGAGTTGTTGGTCGAGCCGGTTAAACGAGTTCAGAGAGGATAGCAAGCATTTGTCCTGGTCTGATCTCCTGCATATGGAGAATCAGCAAAAAAAAAAAAAAACACAACACACACACTCGTCCAGGAAGCATATGAGCCAATGTAAACACAGCAGAGAGCAAAGTTAATGCTTCTGATATGTGTTTTTGTCAGTCTGATCAAGTGAATGAGGCTAAAAACAAGAGTATATGGAATCTAAAAGTATCTTGAATGTATTTACACTCAACCACTTGCAGATGTTAAGAATGTTAAGAATTCATTAGATCAGACTGCTTTTATAGAGTAATTGAGGTCATGAGGTCAAATATGTTCGAACTGTAGATGTATTGTGTGGAAATGCCAAATTCTGAATACAAATTCCTTAATTATAAAAAATGTTTTTACGAGATAAAACTTAAGAAATTAAGACACATTTTCATTAGTATATTCGTCAAACATTTTCGTGAATAAATATAATGTCAAGATCACAATCAATTTTAGAAATCTGTTATTTTTAAATACGCTTTTATGCTGACTTGAGGTGGTTTTAGACGTGTGAAAAAGGGTTAGTGCGAATAATGGCAGATAGAAAGACATTTTCGTTAGTATATTCATCAAACATTTTTGTTAGTGGATATAACGTCAAAATTACAATTTTAGAAATTCCATAATTTGCAAAAACGTTTTTACACTCGCTTGAGGTTATTTTAGACTAGTAAAAAAAAAAGGGTTAATGTAAATATTGGGGGTTGGAAAACATTTGATAGTATATTCATCAAATATTTTCGTGAATGAATATGACGTCTAAATTACAATCAATTTTAGAAATCCCTCAATTTGCAAAAAAAAAAATATATTACGATCGGTAATAATTTTTAGGTAGTTTTAGATTTGTGCAAAAAAAAAGGGTTAACGCAAATATTGAGAGATAGAAAGACGTTGACATCAGTTTATTCATCAACTATTTTAGTGATTGGATATAACGTCAAGATCACAATCAATTTTAGAAATCCTTTAATTTTTAAAAGTGTTTTTATGCTCGCTTGAGGTGGTTTTAGACATGTGAAAAATGTTTATGCGAATATTGGCAGATGGAAATACATTTTTGTTAGTGTATTTGTCAAACTTTTTCGAGATTGGATATAACGTGAAAATTAAAATTTTTGAAATCCCTTAATTTACAAAAACATTTTTAAGCTCATTCAAGGTGGTTTTAGATCAGTACTAAAAAGAGTTAATGCAAATATTGAGAGATGGAAAGACATTTTCGTTAGTATATTCGACAAACATTTTCGTTAATGGATCTAGCGTGAAAATTAAAATTTTAGAAATCCCTTCATTTTCAAAAACTTTTTTATGCTCACTTGAAGTGGTTTTAGATTTGTGGGGAAAAAAAGTTTACAAGAATATTGGGAGATGGAAAGTCATTTTCATTAGTATATTCGTCAAACATTTTTGTGGATGGATCTAACAAAAATTACAATCACTTTTAGAAATCCCTTAATTTTAACAAACATTTTTATGCTCTTTTGAGGGGGTTTTAGACTAGTGCGAAAAAAGTTCAATGCAAATATTGGAAAATGGAAAGACATTTTCGTTCGTATATCGTCAAACATTTTCGTGAATGGATATAACATCAAAATTACAATCAATTTTAGAAATCCCTTAATTTGCAAAAACATTTTTAAGCTTGTTCGAGGTGGTTTTAGATTAGTGCTAAAAAGGGTTCATGCAAATATTGGGAGATGGAAAACATTTTCATTAGTATATTCATCAAACATTTTTGTGAATGGATATAACGTCAAAGTTACAATCAATTTTAGAAATCCCTTAATTTGTATAAACATTTTAAGCTCTTTCGAGGTGGTTTTAGATTAGTGCTAAAGAGTTAATGCAAATATTGGGAGATGAAAAGACATTTTTGCTAGTATATTCATCAAACATTTTCGTGAATGGATATAACGTCAGAATTACAATCAATTTTAGAAATCCCTTAATTTGAAAAAACATTTTAAGCTCTTTCGAGGTGGTTTTAGATTAGTGCTAAAGAGTTCATGCAAATATTGGGAGATGAAAATACATTTTTGTGAATGGATATAACGTCAAATTACAATCAATTTTAGAAATCCCTTAATTTGTATAAACATTTTAAGCTCTTTCGAGGTGGTTTTAGATTAGTGCTAAAGAGTATTGGGAGATGAAAAGACATTTTTGCTAGTATATTCATCCAACATTTTCGTGATTGGATATAATGTCAAAATTACAATAAATTTTAGAAATCCCTTAATTTGCAAAAGCATTTTTTAAGCTCGTTTGAGGTGGTTTCAGATGTTTGTGAAAAAGGGTTCATCCGAATATTGGGAGATGGAAAACATTTTTGTTAATATATTCGTCAAACATTTTCGTGAATGGATATAACGTCAAAATTACAATAAATTTTAGAAATCTCTTAATTTGCAAAAACATTTTTAGGCTCTTTCCAGGTGGTTTTAGACTTGTGCAAGAAAGGATTCATGCGAATATTGGGAGATGGAAAGACATTTTTATTAGTATATTCATCAAACATTTTCGTGAATGGATATAACATCAAAATTGCAATGAATTTTTTTACATTTTAGCCCAAATATCAGAAAAAAAAATATCAAAAATGCTTAAATTTTGGTTTAAAAACACAGTATGTAATTTTTGCCACTAGAGGGTGCTTATTCACAACAAACAATGATGTATTTGGATGACAGAGTGACCGAGTTTGGAATCATAGGAGTTGTAGTCTTTATTACATCCTATGGGACAACTGCAGAAATCATGTTGATGGATGGAAGTATTACACCCTTATGATCATGGTAGTATGAAGCAGAGCAGGGCTGAACGCTTTTGAAGAGAAACGAGAATGCCGAAACAATTGCTAATGAGAGACAAGTATGGCACAGCACAAAAACAGCAGAGCTTTTATTATGCCACAAACCACCACTTCCATTTCTTCTGGCCATTATGCAGTCTAATAAGACACAGAACATATTAAAGCATTTTTAATGTTTTCCTGTTTTCTATAAAACTAAAACGGAAATCGAGGGTGCATGACATCTGTAGAATTAGCATGGAATTTGAACGTTCTTCAAAGCATCTGGGATAATGCAAGTAAATAAGTCAACAAAATATATAACATTGATTGTTCTAATGGTTTTTGGATATTTTAATTAAGAAAAAGTGCATATTGTTTACGAATTATTCTATCGTGTTACCCTGAAATGTTGCATATAATAACATGCATACAGTGTGACTCACTAAAATGAATGTGAATAACCACTCACTCACTCAATTATGCTCAAGACATCACTTTCAAAACATTCATCTAGAAATGAGCCACTACTTAAAGCTCCGTAAGATCAGACCCAATGGATCTATACCTGAAACATCGTCTTCTCAGCTTTCAAACCTTGTCCAAATCACAGCCTTCCATGACATTAGCACAGCTGATACTCATACTCCCCTAATTCGGTCTGTTCGCTCTGTGAGTCAGATGTGAACATTACACAGCACTTTAACCCCATCAACGCTTTTCATTTCACAGTCAAAGTTGAGGAATCAGACTCTGGATAAGCCAAAGGAGTGTTCATTATGTGACTCACCATCTGTAATTTACTTGCCCCTGCAGGCCTTTATAGCGCTCATAAACACAAGCGCCACGATAAGTCAAGAGTGGGATAGAAGGTAAAATCAGGTTGCTGGTGGGGTCAAACTTATGTATTTGTGCACAAATTTCAAGATTTATTCATTTTATTTGATCTTAGAGCAGATTTTGACTCTATAGATCACAATATACTTAAGGATGGACTTGATCTTAGTGTTGCGTTTGACTTAATATATAACAATATATTCACAGATCGGTTACAGCTATGCTGGGATTCAGGATCGGCATTAAGATAAGGTTTAAATACTACCTGTCTTAACAATGCTATTATTTATTTATTTATTTATTTATTTATTTATTTAAAGGTGCCGTACACTACAATAGTTTAATAAGGTAAATAGTTTTCTAATATCTACATAGTTGGTTTATGGCTTCTGTAAATTCGAAAAATCTCCAGAAACGGTTTTATAAGCTTATTTATTACTCCAGAAAATATCCCTAGAATCAAAAAGTCTATAATTGACCTAGGTTTGGGACAACAACCCTTTTCAAGATTTACAGCAGTTGAAAAAGTCAAGGTTTTAAAACCGCCAACATTTGCTGTTATAGCGTTCCTGCGGTATATACACGAGTTTGCTTTATGGGTTTTTTTAATGTTAGGGCAACAGTATATCCAGCAGAAAAGGACCCTCCACATCAAAAACTACTGCTACAAAATAATTGAAATGTTTTTTATAATCAAATATATGTTAGATGGAGAAAAAAAAGGTAGTTTTTTACCCAGATATTTTAAAAGAACATACTTTAGAGTAGTAATTACAGTACAGTGATATTTTATCCAATTTTTATTATACTGTCACGGTCTTATACCAGCCCCTCCCTAAATTGACCATATATGGATTGTGTCATGAATATTAATGAGCTCCGCATTGATGTGCAGCTCTCACACACACACATACACGCTGCATGATATATGCTGAACATAGACAAATATAAAGCCAATCAGAGTAAAGATAACCTATTTTGCTCACGAGGTAAAGTGGGTAAAGGCTAAATTATAATAAAACGTGACAAAAGTGAGCGATATATACAGTTGAAGTCAGAATTATTAGCCCCCCTCTGATTTTTTTCTTCTTTTTCAAATATTTCCCAAATGATGTTTAACAGAGCAAGGAAATTTTCACAGTATGTCTGATAAAATTTTCTTTATTGGAGAAAGTCTTATTTGTTTTGTTTCAGCTAGAATAAAAGTAGTTTATACATTTTTTTTATCCATTTTAAGGTCAATATTATTAGCCCCTTTAAGCTATTTTTTTGATAGTCTACGGAACAAACCATCATTATACAATAACTTGCCTAATTACCCTAACCTGCCTAGTTAACCTAATTAACCTAGTTAAGCCTTTAAATGTCACTTTAAGCTGTATAGAAATGTCTTGAAAAATATCTAGTCAAATATTATTTACTGTCATCATGGCAAAGATAAAATAAATCAGTGATTAGAAATGAGTTATTAAAACTATTATGTTTAGAAATGTGTTGAAAAAAATCTTCTCTCCGTTAAACAGAAATTGGGGGGAAAAATAAACAGGGGGGCTACTAATTCAGGGGGGCTAATAATTATGACTTCAACTGTATGCATCACATTATTTTTTGCTTTTTTTAGGGGTTTTCACCTTTATTGATAGGACAGTGAAGATGTACAGATGTACAGGAGAGTGTGGGGAGCAGATAAGGGAAAGATCGGCAAAGGACCTCAAGCCGGGAATAGAACACGTATTGCCGCGAGCACCTCTGTGCCATGTGTCGACGCACTAACCACTAGGCTATTGGCGCCAACATCGCATTGTATTTTTAAGCTATAATGTCAAAGAAAACTTGTCTCGCACAGTTGTTGTCCAGTAAAGGCAGATTTATACTTCTGCGCTAAGTGCACGCGTATGCTCCAGTAAAGGCTGTGCGTGGACGCATAGCCCTCACCGTGGCCATCACCGACACACACCTCTCACAAAATATAACTACACGTCACAACGACACGTAGCGCAAACATTATGATTGGTCGGCTTGGTATCGCTGACGAGTGTGGGTGGGGCAGAGAGCTGCACGAACCCGTTTTCACAAGTGTCGAGTCCCATGAAGGAGGTCCAGATGGAAAGTTATGTTTTGTTTACCTTATGATTAAAGGTGTTGCACGTCCCCCGGTTCCCACCTCAAAATGAGCGAGTTTGAGCTACTTCTACATTAAAGCAGCATTCAGAGAAAACAAATCACCAGCGAAGAAACTCAACACAGATAAACATAAAAACCTACTGCCAGCTAGCGTTTCGGAAGTGTTACTGCAGAGCAACACAAACAGCTCACAGAAGTACAAATGCACGACAACACACAAGGCAGGTGCCGTGGGTCACGCAGATCACTCGACATACAAGTATAAACCAGGCTTAACACATAGTAAACAATCTGCGGTTTCGTTTTCAAAATAAAAGTCCCACATACTTAGTAAGGTAAATATAAGCTTTATAACTAATGGAGTGTTTTCTATCATTGTTTTTTTTACTAGAAAATGTTGTTGCTTACAAAACGCAGCCTGAGGCGTGCATTATTAATGATCTCAGAGCTACACGAGTCTGTGTTCTCGTGATGACATCAGGTCTGGATGAACAACCTAAAGTAGTCATGCATGCAAATGCAGAGGGCATGGCCTGCAAGTCTCATCACAGTTTGTTTTGTCCTCTGATTGGCCCATTGTCCACCGGGGTTTTACATTTGTGTAATTTACATGATAACAAGTAACCAATGGTCTCTGAGGTACACGGTATGTCCATTTCCATATACTGATCTCTTAATATTCTACTATGCCTTGGTATACCCAGACTTTCATCATAGGGCACCTTTAAAGATAGAGAGTCATCTAGACTAAAAGCAAAATGGTCTTAGGCCAGCTCCTGTTATTACTATATATGATGCTGCTTGTTAATATTAATTAAAAACATGAAGTTAGCTTTTACTGTTGTGTTGATGATACTCAGAAAAGTTAGTACCCTAAAAGCAACAAGTTGTCTTTATATTTATTATTTACTTAATAATTTAAAGGTAACAGTTTCTCACTTTTTTTAAGTAAATGCAACTAATTGATTTTTAACAGTGCAGATTAACAGTATGGAGTGCCACAAGGCTTCTGTCTTAGGCTCGCTTCTGCTTTAACTTATATCATGAAAACCAGCTGTAAAGTCAAAAATAATCTAAGGTGACAAAGTGTGCTATAGACATAAGAGAGAGGAGTGTGTGACTAGGCCTGTCAAAATAATCAATATATCGACTTATCGCACAATACATGGACATAACCTCAATAATTATACTAATATTATAATAATAATACTGCATTTCGTTGCCTTGTACTTGTACATGTGTAATGACAATAAAGTTGAATCTAAATCTAATCTAATTTTTGGTGATGTAATATACATCAGCCCATACATAAAAACCAAATCTAGCAATATTTTAGTTTATTGCACAACATCTATCTCTATTGGAGGTGTCAGTGTCAGTATGGTAGAAAAAACACTATAGTATTTACTATATATTTTCATGTGCGTGTCTGACAACTGAAAATAGATTGATAGCAGATATCGTAGCCTCTGTTACTTTTACCTTGCACTATTTTGTTAACACTTATTATTTTTTATTTAGGATTTGCATTTTCACATTCTGATTCCAACGCCTTATTATTAAATGGTTAAAATGACTATAATTAAATTAAATATTCCTAAGAATAAAATAAGATGTGTTATTTGGAAGAGTGTACTTGCATTGTGATGATATTATACTGTCATTCTGGCATCATATAATGATGAATGGCATAAAATGGTTATATATTTTGCAATATATTTTGGTGCAATATATTGCACAACAAAAAATAGAACACGTGACTGGTCATTGCATGACAGTACTTCTCCAGTACTGTATATTGAAGCTTATGGAAAATAATTAGTATGTAGGTGGATATACTGTTGATTCATCCTTAATAGCTAAAGGCAATTGACAGCAACTTCATATTCATATTTCAAATCATATTTTATTTGTTGCAAAAACAGCCTTCTTCCCCCTTAGAAACACTGCCAAGTAACTGAATATCTAAAAAAGCTAGTTCATGTGTTCATGACCTCCTGCTGTAATGCTCTAACAGCTGGTTGTCTGTTATCTTCAATAAACAAGCTGCAGTTGTTTACAGAATGCAGCTCCTGGAGTTATCGTTGGGTCAAGAAAATATCAATCACCACAATTAAACTTCTCTTCACTGGCTCCATATTAAGCTCCATATTTATTATAAAATACTGCCACGTACCCACAAAACAAAATGTGTAGGTCCTGTATACTTAACCAGACTTTTATCACATTATGTTCCATCACACGCTTTATTTTCACATTTAGCTATAAAGCTCTGGAACTGCCTTCCCGAAATGTTGAGAGTTCAGACACGTCTAAACATAAATCTAGATTAAAAACTAATCTTCTCAGCTTTCACATAATGTGTCTCATGACTTTGTAAATATGTATCTTTGTTTGAAATGGCATAAACAGCAGCTACGCTCAGTTTTCTCCATTTGCTTTTGGTTTCGACCATATAAAAATATGTGACAGATATTGCACTCATGAGGTGCAATTTCTATGTAATAAAAAACTAATGGAATTTCCCTTATTCCCTAAACTTATTCTTACAGATTTAACATTAAAGTTTCATCCCTTTAGGTAATTTTTTTAATTATACAACTAAATATTTGAGAAATGAAAATTGAACTAAATAAAGTACAGAAATGTAAAAAAAAATATTGAAATCATTTTAGTCATTTACATATATAGGCTAGGAAAATCCCAAATTTAAAATTTCATGCTATTTACAGATTTTCTATGACTGTGGAAATTGAAAGAGCCAATTTAGCAAGCTTTTATGCATTTTTTATACTGCACTAAAGCAGAAAATAAACAAAACCACAAAACAAAAACACTAATCAATAACAAAACACAAAAAACAAATAACCAAACAAAATCAAATCAAAATCCAAAACTAAAAACAAAACACTAATCAAAACAAAACACAAAAAAACTAAATAAAATAAAAAACTAAAACTAAACAAAAACACAAATCAAAATCCAGAACAAAATAAAAAACACTAAACATAAACAACAAAAACAAAACACAAAAATCTAAAACACAAAAACACTAATCAAAACAAATCAAAACACAAGACTAAACGAAACAAATAACAACAAAATCAAAATCCTAAACAAAACTAATACCACAAAACAAGTCCCTAATCAAAACAAACTCAAAAAACTAAATAAAATAAAACTAAAACAAAACCCAAAACAAAAAACCAACACGACACAAAAACTAAACACAAAAACACCAATCAAAACAAAAAACTAAACAGAAAAAACTAAAAACACAAAAACACTAATCAAAAACAAAAAAACAAGACTAAACAAAACAAATAACAAAACAAAATTAAAATCCAAAACAAAACAACAAAACACAACTAAAAACAAAACAAGTCACTGATCAAAACAAAACACAAAAAATAAATAAATAAAACAAAACAAAAAAAAAACACAAAACACTAATCAAAACAAAACAAACAACAAAAAACTAAACAAAACAGAAAAAACAAAATAAAACAAAAAACACAAGACTAAACGAAACAAAACAAAATCCAAAACAAAACTAAAACCACAAAACACAACTAAAAACAAAACAAGTCACTGATCAAAACAAAACAAAAAATAAAATAAAACAAAACAAAAAAACACAAAACACTAATCAAAACAAACAACAAAAAACAAAACAAAACAGAAAAAAATAAATAAAATAAAAAACACAAGGCTAAACGAAACAAATAACAAACAAAACTAAACCACAAAACACAACAAGTCATGATTAAAACAAAAAAATAAAACAAAATAAACAAAACAAACTACAAAAAACAAAACAAAACAGAAAAAAACTAAATAAAACAAAAAACACAGAACTAAACGAAACAATAACAAAACTAAATCCAAACCACAAAAAAAACACAAAACCATAACTAGCAAAACAAGTCACTGATCAAAACAAAAAAAAAATAAAACAAAACAAACAACAAAAACAAAACAGAAAAAAACGAAATAAACAAAACACATAAGACTAAACAAATAACAAAACAAAATCCAAAACAAAACTAAAACCACAAAACAAAACAAAATCACTAAGTAGAACAAAACACAAAAAAGTAAATAAAATAAAACAAAAACACAAATCAAAACAAAACAAAACCCAAAACAAACAAAAAATCCAAAACAAAACACAAAAACAAAACACTAAATCAAAATAAAACAAAACAATAAAAAACTAAACAAAACAGAGAAAACTAAAAACAAAACACAAAAACAAAGCACAAAAGACTAAACGAAACAAATAACAAAACAAAACCAATGCAAACTCCACACAGAAACGCCAACTGGCCCAGCCGGGACTCAAACCAGCAACCTTCTTGCTGTGAGGAAACAGCGCCAACCACTGAGCCACTGTGATATCCATACATGTTAGAAACTATTTATACATTTCCTCTGTCATAATTACAGATGTGAGCATGTGATTACAGAACAACACAAAGCAAACCGGTGTCTGAGCATCAGCCCTAACACATTTACTATATTTTTACAAAAATACTTCTTACCGTTTTTGATGCATGATTGCAGGTTCTGCTGGACGTCCCATGCAATCTGCTGCACCACGCTGGCGTTTGCTGGCACGTATGCCAGCTGCAGCTCCTGGTAGCACAACAGAGGCGGCAGGCCGTTCAGATGGAAGCTTTGGTAGTGTGTGGCATTCGGGTAGTTGGTGAACGACACTTTCTGCCGTAGGACGATTAGGATAGCAGAGAAGAGCAGCGGCAGAGCGATTTCCACCAGTGTGACCAGGATCTGACGCTTCTGCAGAGCACACGGTAAAACACAAGATCAGTGAGGAAACACAAGGAGAGGTACATATGCATGTGTGAAGAAAGGGTAATAATAATAATAATAATAAAAATAAAAAAAATAAAAAAAATTAATAATAATAATAAAAAAATATATATATAATAATAATAAATAATAATAATAATAATAATAATAATAATAATAATAATGATAATAAAAATAAATAATAATAATAATAATAAAAATAATAAATAAAATAATAATAATAATAAAATAATAATAATAATAAAAAAATAATAAAATAATAATAATAATAATAATAATAATAAATAAAATAATAATAATAATAATAATAATAATAATAATAAAAATAATATTAAAAAATAAATAAATAATAATAATAATAAAATAATAATAACAATAATAATAATAATAATAATAAAAATAAAAAAAATAATAAAATAATTAATAATAATAATAATAATAATAATAATAATAAAAATAATAATAATAATAAAATAAATAAATAAATAATAATAATAATAATAATAATAATAATAATAATAATAATAATAATAATAATATAATATAAATAAATAAATTAATAAATAAATAAATAATAATAATAATAATAATAATAATAATAATAAAAATAATATTAAAAATAAATAAATAATAATAATAATAAAATAATAATAACAATAATAATAATAATAATATAAAAATAAAAAAATAATAAAATAATTAATAATAACAATAATAATAATAATAATAAAAATAAAAAAATAATAAAAATAATTAATAATAATAATAATAATAATAATAATAATAATAATAATAATAATAAAAATAATAATAATAATAAAATAAATAAATAAATAATAATAATAATAATAATAATAATAATAATAATAATAATAATAATAATATAAATAAATAAATAATAAATAAATAAATAATAATAATAATAATAATAATAATAATAATAACAATAATAAGTAGTAGTTCTGGGTTGCAGCTGGAAGGGCATCCACTGTGTAAAACACATGCTGGATAAGTTGGCGGATCATTCCGCTGTGGCGACCCCTGATTAATGAAGGGACTAAGCAGAAGGGAAATGAATAAATGAATAATAGTCATAATATTCCCTGGAATCTCACTGGTTAATGTTTTTTATGGTTTAGATCATTTATTAACATAAAATACTTTTATTCAACTTTAAACAATTTCTTTTCGATACAAAATGTCTCTATTTCTATACACATTATACATTTATTTATACACACTGTACAGCCATTGAAAAACACAAGTTAAACCTGTTAAAGTGAATGCAGACTATCAAACAAATATTCATTAATTTCACGAAAAGGAAAGACAAGACAAGCAAGTAAAGAAAAGTGTATATATATATCTGACCTCTTTTAATGCTCTGTTTACATACTTTGCACTATAAAATGATTGCAATGCAGAATCGAGATCAGGGAAGTTAAAACAAAACTAGATTTCCCTCAGTGCATCTCTTGTGCAGAGCAAAATATCCGGCACGATGCGAGTTAAAAAGCAACCATCAAAGGAAAGCTTTAAACAGAACAACTGTTGTCTTACGTTTATAAAAGACAGCCTCAAATCTAATCTCAGAGGCCAAATATGGGAAGGAACAGAAAAGATATTCAGCAGAGCAATAGAGCCGGCAAGTTAAATCATTAGAGTAAATAAGGTGAAGGAGGGTAATGATTAAATCTGACATCACGCCTTTCCTGTGCTTGTGCAGTTCTACCCGCTGAAACCTTTACTTGTTTTTTTTAAGATGGTAAAAGCGATTTGGTTCATTTTCAAGGCAAGATTTGCAAATATTTAAAGATTTAGCAAGAATCTATAAAGAAATCATGCATCACAGCAAACTATACATGTATATGAGTGTATATATACATATTCACTCTCAGAAATAAAGATACAGGAGCCGTCACTGGGGCAGTCCCTTTTTAAAAGACATATATTTGTCAGCCAATTCGAATGTTATCACTTGAATGAATGGGCATTATCAGTGGTAATCAGCTGATTGATATGGGCCAGCAGGAGCCTTCTGTGCCTACTGGTAGGCTTAGAAGGCTATTATCATACATCCACATGGTAAATCAGCTATAATCACATACGGCTGCAAGTTACCAAGAATTATTTATATTATTAATTAAATTTCCCATTAATTGTATTTTATTAACATCTAGCCCAAGCCAAAACCCAACTGTCACAGTAATGTAAAAACACATCTGGGTCTCGAGTCTTCTCTATTAGTATAGCTGATTAACCATGTGGATTATAACAACCTTCTGAGCCTAACAGTATGCGCAGAAGGCCCCTACTGGCCCATATCTATCGGCTGATAACCACTGATAACGCCCATTCAATCGAGTGATAACAATTGAAGTAGATGTATTCATGGGGTCCACAGTGGTACCTGAAAGGTACTTTTTAGGTACATTTGGGCACTAATATAGACCTTTGAGGGATCACTTTGGCTACTAATATGTATCTTTTGAAAAGGTACTACCCCAGTGACAGCTCCAGTACCTTTAATTCTGAGAGTGTACAGTTGAAGTCAGAATTATTAGCCCTCATGTTAAATTCTTTTATATTTTTCTAATTTCTGTTTAACGAAGAGAATTTTTCTTCAACACATTTCTAAACATAATAGTTTTAATAACTCATTTCTAATAACGGATTTCTTTTATCTTTGCCATGATGAAAGTACAAAATTATTATTTGAGTGTTTTGTGGTATATAGACATGGGACAATAACAGTGTTCAAGGTATACTGCGGTTTGGAAAATTCAAGGTTTTAAAACAGCCAAAATTTTCTGCTAAATTATCTGCATCCTAAGGTATGTGTAAGATTTTTTATTTACGTTTTTTTTTAAGGACAACAGTATCTCCAGCAGAAAAGATATCCAAAGATTCTGTTTTAATTTGTACAAAAATCTGTGTTTTTGAAACAAACAAAGACAGCAGAATGATTGATTTAATTACTTATTTGAATTACTTAGCTTAACATCCCAGCAGGCACACAAATTTATAAGACGTTAATATTACGTTAGATGTAGGTTGTGACATCAGGTGACCAAAATTCAATGTCTAGCCAGTGTCTAAGCACAACGTTAATTTGACCTCCAATAATGACGTCAAATGACGTTGATATTTGATTGATTTTAGATTGTGTTGGAAAGTGACCAAAATCCTACGTCGAGCCAACGTCTTAAACAAACGTCATATTGAGGTCAAATACTGACACTTATTCATCAGGTATGGCAACCAAAATCCAACATCTGATAGATAGTCAAGCTGTAACACCATTAGACGTTGATATTTGGTTGATTTTAGGTTGGATGTTAGACACTGACGTCGGCCTGACGTTGGGTTCTGATGTCAACTTGATTTTCAATTCCAAACAAAATGCAATGTCCCCTCGATGTTAGGGTACAACATCAATCTGACGTCCTGTGCCTGCTGAGGTGTTTACTGTTCCAAAATATTTGAAATGTTTCTCAAAATTAAATATATTATGTTCAAAAGAGTTTTTATTTTTTACCCAGACATTTAAAAATAATACATTTTAGAGTAGTAATCAATACCGTGCAAACGTGATATTTTTATCCAAGGTTATCATACCGTCACAATCTTATACCGGCCCATGCCTAGTGGTATATATATATATATATATATATATATATATATATATATATATATATATATATATATATATATATATATATATATATATATATATATATATATATATATATATATATATATATATATATATATATATAAACTACAAATACTCAAAATACACACAATACATACCTAATAACTACACATTTAAAAAAAAAAACAGTACTACAGTAGCTACAATAAGACTATTAAACAAGTTTTTGCCAAAATATCAAAACCGTTTCTGCGTTAGCGTAAGCAGGTATTTTACAGAGCTTTAAAAATACTCAAAAAAAGTCTCTGTCAGTGTTTTCAAACTACTATATTTGATTTACCAAAATCATACAAGTGCCAATTTTACATTGGTCACATCCATAACGGAGAGACGTCACATCCATAACCAAGCTTTTTCATATAAATGCAAAAATATAATATTAAATCAATCATGTTTGTTCTATAGTGGGCAACTCTTATCTTGTCGATTATGATTATTTCTTTTGGGTTGTGCAGTTTAACAAACAAAGTATGTTGTATGCTTTTGACTCTTTTTCGGTCACATACAAAACGCATGTTTATTTTCCTCATTTAAAATATAAAAAGCATTTACAGATTGATATTTTTCTGATCTCTTAACTCTGTAGTTAGTTGTTCTGGAAAATATAAGCAGATGTTTCAATATAAAGTTAACATACACTTTCTCTGTGAAATTATGTTTCGAGATTTTACTGCAAATGTCGCATCCATAACGCTGGAATTGCTCAACACCAACATTTGAGGACATTTGAAATTCTTAACTAGAAAATCATTTAACGTTAAAGGATTAACTTTAAAACCAAATAAATAAATGTTACACACTAACATTCAAAAACACAACATTCTTATGCTCATTCAACCTTCATTTATTTCACAAAAATATCCTTCAGAATCTTAAATATTAATTAACGCTTAAAAAATTGGGGGTTTTTTCTCCTTGTGATTCAAAGCTGAAATGTCAACATCATTACGCCAGTCTTCAGTAGTCCTGTTACGATATCTATTTTTTGTCGAACTACATATCGCACCAAAATATATTGCGAATAACGATATCATTGTCATTTGAAGACCATTTCATGCCACTCGTTATATAATGCCAGAATGACAATATAATATCATCACAATGCAAGTACACTCTTCCAAAAAAAACATAACAATATTTTATTTATAAGAATATTTCATTTAAATAAAGTCTTTTTAACAATTTAAAACGAAAGCATTGGAATCAGAATGTGAAAACGCATATCCTAAATTAATAATAGTAAATGTTAACAAATAGTGCAAGGTAAAAGTAACAGAGGCTGTGATATCTGCTACCAGAGCTATTTTCCGTTGTCAGACACCCACATGAAAATATACTACAGTAATTTACAGTAAATATTATAGTGTTTTTTTTAACCATACTGACACTGACACCTCCATAATAGTTTTTATGTATGGGCGATATATATTGCATCACCAAAAATGATTGAGGTCACGTGCATGTGTTGTGCGATAAATCCACATATTGATTATTGTGACAGACCCAGTCTTCAGTCTCCCACCATCATTCAGAAATAAGATAAATATGATGATCTTGATGCTTAAGAAACAGTAATGATTATCATCAATATTGAGCAACCACTACAGCAGTATATATAATCATATAGTTTTCAAATTGCATATGGAAGAAAAACTGATTTGATTGGTGTGCCTACTGTTTATCTAGTGTGGAAAAAAGTGTATGACAGGATTATAGAGTTAATTTGATGATTATTGTTAGGGATTATCATTTACTATTATGAATTGTTACTCATAATTAATGTAGAGCAGAAAATAAGTAGGATTAAATAAGCAAATGCTTCTTTCTATTACTATTCAGACATGTAAAACAGTTTTGGATTGTCTCATTTTATTTTGCTTTGTTTATTAATTTTCATTCATTTTCCTTCGGCTTAGTCCCTTTATTCATCGGGTGTCGCCACAGCGGAATGAACCGTCAACTTATCCAGCCTATGTTTTACACAGCAGATACCTTTCCAACCGCAACACAGTACTGGGAAACACCCATACACCCTCTTTATTAATATCATTGTAGTTTTCGCTCCATGTGATTCAAAGCTGAATTGTCATCATCATTACTGCAGACTTCAGTCTCACACGATCCTACAGAAATCAGTCTAATATGATGATCTGATACTTAAGAAACATTTATGAATGTTATCATATATATATATTATATATATATATCGATCGATCGATCGATCGATCGATCGATCGATCGATCGATCGATAGATAGATAGATAGATAGATAGATAGATAGATAGATAGATAGATAGATAGATAGATAGATAGATAGATAGATAGTCTGCATAATGTATATGAAAGAAAAACTGATTTGATTGGTGCTCCTACTCTATCTAAAGTGTGAAAAAAAGTATCTTAATAAGAATAAGATGACAGAATAATGGAGTTAATTTGATCATTATTGTTAGGGATTATCATTTATTATTATGAATTGTTACTTATAAATAATGTAGAGCAGAGTAGGAGTGGGATTAAATAAGCAAATGCTTCTTCGTATTCCTTTTCGGACATGTACTTTACATTAGTTCGGTATTGTCTTGTATTATTTGTTTTGTTTATTAATATAAATGTAGTTTTGTTTTTTTTGCATGTGATTCAAACTGAATTGTCATCATCATTACTGCAGTCTTCAGTCTCACACGATCCTACAGAAATCCTACTGATGATTATCAATTTTGAGAAACAACTACAGCAATATATATACAGCTCAAAAAATAGATAAAGGGAACACTTGGAGTTACATTGTGTTGTTTTAGTGTTCCCTTTTTTTTTGAGCAGTGTATAAACATATATGCTGCGTCCCAATTCGCATACTTATACTACGCCCTAAAATTATGTAATTTTTTATGAAGGAAGAGTGTGTAACAGAAGAGTATGCAAGCTTTGGGACACACTAGATCGTTATGTTGCTTAGTTGCATCCCCTGTCAATCATCTCAACACATCATCCACATTTCTTTCATATTTAATTATCTACCGTATTGGAGAAGCAGCAGCAGGTTAATCAGCCATTTTATGCAGAGAAATCTCCTCAGGTCTTTGGGTAATTATGCATTCAGAAGTTAAAGTCCAATTATATCTTGATATACAGGGTGGACCATTTATATGGGTACACCTTAATAAAATGGGAATGGTTGATGATGTTAACGTCCTGTTTGTGGCACATTAGTATATGTGAGGGGGCAACTTTTCAGGATGAGTGGTGACCATGGTGGCCATTTTGAAGTCGCAATCTTGGATCCAACTTTTGTTTTTTCAATAGGAAGAGGGTCATGTGACACATCAAACCTATTGGGAATTTCACAAGAAAAAAAAAATGGTGTGCTATGTTTTAACGTAACTTTATTCTTTCATGAGCCCCCTCACATATACTAATGTGCCACAAACAGGACATTAATATCACAACCATTCCCTTTTTATTAAGGTGTATCCATATAAATGGCCCACTTTATAGGTTGACATTGTTGATGCAGATGAAATATAACACGGAAAACACGATTTTAAATATTTTCCAGTTGGCGAGATACTAACAAACAACTTTACTGAAGCTTCCCTACTTGACGGTCAGCCATGTTTGTAGTTTATATACACTTTTTATCATACTTTGTAGTTCTAATCAAATCCACGTCCAATGCGCAACATATTGTGTGCAATATTAGCAGTTATGGTCAGTTCTACACTTTGAATTTTTCCTGGAAATAATCAAATCGTGATCCTTTGGCATACTCTTTTCAACATACTATGGTTTGGGACACACTAATTCTATTTTTAAATACTATTTAGGATGGATAGCATGCGAATTAGGATGCAGCATCAGTTTTTATAATGCATATAGAAGAAAAAGAGATTTGGTTGGTGCTGCTAGTTTATTTAGCTTGCCAAAAAAAAGTGTATTAGGATGAAAATAAGATGACAGGATCATGAAGTTAATTTGATGATTATTGTTAGGGATTATCATTTATTATTATGAACTATTCCGTATAAATAATGTAGAGTAGAGAAGCGGGTAGGAATAAACAAGCATGCGCTTCTTCCTAGTCCTTTTTACACAAGTTAAAATAGTTTTGTATTGCCTTGTATTCTTTTCCTTTGTTTATTGATATTATTATAGTTGGATTTTTTTACATGTTTGAAATAGAATCTTTCCCAGTACTGGATTGTGGCTGGAAGGACATCCATTGCATAAAACATTTGCCGGAATAGTTGGCAGTTCATTCCACTGTGGCGACCCCTGAAATATAAGTGACTAAGCTGAAGGAAAATGAATAATTAAATTAAATAGAATCTCAAGTCTTAACTTTTTGTGGAAAGCATTATTTAATGACTGTCACTTTCGAGCAATTTTAATTAGCCCTAGCTGAACAGAAGTATTCATTTTAATTAATGGAAAAACATATTGTTTAATAACCCCAAATGTGTTTTTTTTTCCAATGCTGGCACATATCATTTCTCTAAATTCCTTGTTCAATGATGTTTGCCTACAATTATCACAAAACCAAATCAAACCAACCAATCAAAACTATCAACCATCTACAAATTTAATTTACTCCACTTAAACCAATGCCAAATATCATACATAAAGCAAAGACTCACTTGCTGAATGTAGTTCTTCCAGAGGAGCAATCCAAACTGTTGCCACACGGCCATTTTTTACTTCACGGTGCTTCACAACCTGCACAAAAAGACAAAAAAGCAAGCGTCAGCTCACTGTGCAAGACTTTTACAGAAATATGAGAAGAAACAAAATCATATCAGCGCCGTTCCAGGAATTTCACATCAGTGCTGAGTTTGTAAACAACATTTCACAAGCACACAAAGAAGACCAACTGTAGGACTTGTGTTGGAGATAAGAAACAAGAAGTTCTGGTTGCACAATGTGAAAGAATACTAAAAGTAACCTAGTTAGTTTAGTTACCTCAGTGAGTCCACGCTCGACACTTAAAGAGAAAATGAAAACCGGTAGCTTTCATAGTATTTGTTTTTTCCTACTGGTTACCAGTTTCTCAACATTCTTCACAATATCTTCTTTTGTGTTCAACAGCACTCAAATTGTTTTGTAACAAGTCGAAAGTGAGGAAAGAGTGACAGAAATTTTATTTTGTTGAGTGAACTATCTCTTTAAAGGACCATTTTTGAGGAAAACACAACACCTCACACAACATTCAGAACAAATTATAGATCATAATATCGAATTATGAATTATAATCAAATATCTACAGTCCTATCTTAACGGCTCTCAAGCAAAACCAGATATTCCTTCGTATTTATATGCATCACATTGAAGTAAAGCTGGTTTTATCTTCGCATTTTCTCCTTAACAATACAGGCTTATTTCAAGTATTGTTTGCAAATGCTAAATAGGGAAATCATATTAACATTAGCAGCTAACGACTATAGAAGTACAGCACTACTAGCTCACAGTCAAATAATAGAGCTAATGTTGTTTTGAAGCGATTTCAGACCGAATATATACCGAATGAGCTAATATATAACCAACTTTACCTCAATTCACATAACTAAGACTGACGTGTTGTTGATTATTTGACACCTGCCATCTTTCCTACACATGTAGATCAATATTAAACAAAAAGAAAGATTAATATTAGCCTACTGACGTGAAAGTGACATCATATTGATGTCATCTTAGTGATTGTCTATCATTATGTCACGCCACTAAATTTTATTAGCAGCTTTTGTTTTGTTTTGCTTTGTTGTCATCCTCCTTCTCTTTTTTTCGAAATGGCAGCCGTTTGTTTTACATTAAATATGAATCGTCGGTTTTCTTTAGTCTTGTTGTGATTCACATTTAAAAACTCGTTCATCAGCTTAATTCTGTCAGCAAACACAATAGAAAAACAGACAGGCGCGCGCGCACACGCACACATGCACACGCACAGCAGCTCACCTTACAGTCTCTCCGTCCTGCATCGGGCTAAAAATCGTGTCTTTCAGGCGGAACACATTGAGTAAATGCTCGCGGTCACCGATGAATTCGCTCGGGAAATATCACTCATAAGGGCAGTAATAACGCTGAAGATGATGATGATGATGACATTGCAGCGCAGCAGCCGAGCGCACACAACAAATGCCGTCACGTGACCTGCGCCAGCTGGGCGGCTACAATGATCATGTGACCGACGCGTAAGTTTGTTTCTAGGCGTGACAGACGTCAAAACGTCACCGCGCATATCATAAAGCATATCAAACAGGTGATTTTGCATTAGCCTACGGCCCTACGGTATATATATATATATATATATATATATATATATATATATATATATATATATATATATATATATATATATATATATATATATATATATATATATATATACAGTAGTAACAAACCTTTCATCAAAGTTGTCCTAAAACTGTTTTTATGTATGTGTTTACACACAATCGTTGCTCTGATTAAAAACAAATTGAATTTTCTAATTACTTTGCAAAGTATTCTGATATGAATAAAATAAATTACATTTGAATTAAGTTTAAATAATACTTATATATGTCAATGTAATATGTAAAAAATAAATAATATGAGCAATATCACACTAGTAGCAGTGCAATATGGCTGTATATCGGCTCTGGTGGGATGGCTTTCGTTGGCTCGAGGCAGCAGGCCGAGTGTCTTAGCATCCTACCAGTGACGATATACAGCCATAACGCACTGCTACTCGTGTGATATTGTTTATAAAACAGTTCGACGGCATAATTGTGTATATAAAAAAGGAAATTAAACACGGAGAGTCTAAAATACTTTTGTACAAGGAACTACTTTCTTCTGCCATTCATTCACATCTGCAGCTGACGTCAGAACGGAAGAAACCGTTACTACTTCACCAACGTCACTGTAGAGCTAGTGTTTGAATGATTCTCTAGCGTCATGTCTAAAGTATTGTGTACCAAGTACTCAGGGTTACACAAATGCGCAGATGGCAGTATAGGACTGGAAATAACCTATGGGGTGTGGTCCATAACCACTTCATCTAGTTAGCATTCAGTTAAGCTGCGGTCACACTTGACTTTTCCTCCCATAGACTTCCATTCATACGCACACGAATACGTCAGACCGGAAACGCAGGGTCATGCGTTAAGTTTCGCAGGTTGCTGCGGTGCAAAGTTCAAGCTTGGTGAACTCTGACCTGCGAAATCGCATCACTTGACTGCGTGAGACCCATCGAGGATCAAAACAAGACCTCTGTTGACAGAAATTTAAAACATGGAGCAATCGCTCGCTTTTTTAAAGTCTAATCATCTTGTTTAATCCCGCCCCTTTTCGTAGCGCCGCACGACAGAATTTCACACACACAAAGCCCAGTGTGACCGTAGCTTTAGTCACACTGCTGTAAATCACACGTGTTCGAGATGGAGTGAAGATTGTTCTTGGTGTTTGTTATAATGTGTGCTTATTGTGTGCGTTATTGACCAGTAAGTAATCTTTAAATCTTAATGTTAGACTTATTATCATTATTTAGCTTGGAAAGACTTCTTACATTTCTTTCACTATGAGGATGACTAAACAGTTTTCTGCCTTAAAGGCCTTCATTGTGAGCTCATTTAAGCTTATCAATTCAAATGTTGAAGTCAACTCCAATATGTTGTTTGCATGCACTTTACAACTGCAGCGAACAGTACTTGATTTGCGAGTTAATTGGTGATTATTGTGACTATACAACGCACATTAATGATGCCATTATTAGCAATGTATGTTTATTATAACAGCATCATCATGTTAATTTCTGTTGTTACACAATTCATATTGTTTAAATACCACTTATATATTTGAAAATGTATAGGGTTAGATTCAGTAATTATAAATGTGTGGTAATTTTGTATTTTCTACATTCATTTATAGGAAACCACACACGCACAAACACACCCATCTGCACACCAATTATATATGCTTGGAAGTTCCACATCCATCAACCAGATTAAAGTTTGTGTTTTGAGAACAGGACTGTTGCACCTCTTTTTAATGGAAGAGCATGGCTGGAAAGCGAGAGCTAGTGTAACGCACACAGTAATAATCGCAAATATGGTGACAAACAGGTGAGTTTGCATAACCTGCAGAATGCAGGTTTCACCAAGTTAAATTTAAGACATTTTAAGACATTTTTAACTCCATTATGAATAAAATTTTAGAAGTAATTTTTTAAATGGCCCAGATGGAAAAGGTTTATATTTATTTTATTATAATTTAATGCATTAATAATACAAATAAATATACAAATGAATAAATATTAATTTACAATAAATTAATACAAAATTAAAATATTTTAAATATTGTGTAAAAACAAGCAAGCTTTACTTGTATCATACACTTTTTGTTTCCGACATAAACTTTCTTTAAAATAAGAAAATTAACAAATGTTTTAAAATCTATAATGAACTAAATCTACGCACAACAATCTGTCTAGATCGGTGACTTGAGCAGTAAATACATGGAGCACTTTTAAACAAATGTTATATAAAGAAATAATTATGGTAAATACAGTTAAAATGTTTAAAACTTTTAAATAAAAAGTTACAAGCTTTATTAAGATAGATTGCAGGTGATTGCATGGGTTTTGGCCAGATTGGATAGCTAAACATGAACAAAGGAAAATTAAGACCTGTTTAAAGAGATTTAAGACCTACAACACAACATTTCAGTAAATTTAAGCCCTTTTTAAGGCTTAAATTTTAGATTTTCCAATTTAAGACATGTTAAGACCCCGCAGAAACCCTGATAATACAGGTGACACATTATAAGGCTGAATGGCATGAAAACAGAGATTTCCCAGTATTTCTGTTGCAATCAGGAGATCACAATTAACCCAGAAAAAGCCAGCGCAAAGCAAACTACCAGATCACTATGGTATAAATACACCACTACAACATATAAAAGACAAAGATTGACTTAGAAAGTCACTTAACGGTTCTGTAATGATTTGTTCTGCTGTAGTTTTTTAATGCTGTTTTTCTCTCCTAAGGGCATATTATGCAGTCTCTGTTGCCATCTTGTGGCGGATTGTCAACCATCTTTCCTCTGCTCAGTATGACAGGCTAATGCCCGCCGACACGCTGTCTCTCATTAATATTTAAAATAGGCACTATCCTTATAAATAAACTGCATAGTTGCAATCTAAACAACTACAGTGTTGACCAAAAAAGCCTCAAAAGTATTCATGGTTAGTTATTATGGAAGCTCTGATATCCAAATAAGTATAAATGTGAAAAATACTTGCTCGATATTTTAATAATCGCAGCCAAAAAAGCAATTACAAGACACTGGTTACTTCCTGAATCCCCAACAACCCAAGAATGAAATAGTAAATAATGTTTATGTGTTGGAGAAAATTATTGCATTTAAAAATATCTGGTCTAACTGGACTGATTACATTAGTTTGCTCCATCCAATCTTCGTAGAAATATAAAAATATTACTATCTAATTCCCATCCACAGAACAAACATTTTTACGACCCATTGCAGCCCCCTCTTAATCCTCTCTTTAGATTAAGAATTAATGTTGATAATATCTGAACTAAAGTTGAGTGAATAAAGCTTTGACCCTCTCTGACCTATGTATATTTAGTTATTGGTATTATTTATGTCACCACTTTATTGTTACTGTTACCTTCACATATTTTATTTGATGAACTGTTTTTATTTTGTTCTGTTACTTTATAGTTTGTAAAAAAGAAAATGTTTATCAATGGGAAATGTGCACTCTCTAGAGTGGAATCATTGTACTGTATTTATTGCTACTATAAATAAAAAATAATAAAAAAAAGCCTCAAAAGTACATTGTTGTTCAACAGATGCTATATTTCTCAAACTGTTTCCTCTGCTTGC
>NW_026613695.1:0-2500 GCF_903798145.1 Danio aesculapii | reverse complement strand
GATCCAAAGTGCTCCTGGCGGGCAGCCAGGAAGTGATGCGTTCAAGCTTCCTGTCAATCAGAAGCTCAGAAAGGCTAGGTTTGCGGCGTCGTCCTCTTGCTCTGCTTCTCCCGCGCTGTGAGCTGCCGTGTTTTTCCTCTTGACCTGACGGCGAATCCTTTGGGAAGGAAAACCTGGAGGATTCTGGGGGGAAACGAGAGCGGAGGACACTGACGGACTGGGGAAACTCTGGATGGAGGAGTAGCCGGAGCTCTGGCGGTCTGTGCAAAAGCCGCAGGAGGAGGAGGAGGAGGAGGTGGAAGAGGAAAGATGACGCGTCCAGGGTTTGCTGCTGCCGGTTGGAGGCTCCTGCTCATCGTCTTCACACAGACTGGTGTCGTCGCTGGATAACAGGCAGCAGTGCGTTTGTCCATCTGCGCAATCCAGCGGCAGCTCAATCTGCACCTCCATTGTGGAGACTGGAGCACAGAGAGGAACAGGTTAATCAAACATGCTCAAAGAAATACATGTTAGCTCACATTGTGCTATTATCTTTCATCCATGATCAGGGTTCTCAGTTCTAAAGCCTAATGTCAAATTCCCTGACTTTTCATGGACTACATACTATAATAACTGCAGGTTAACTACACTTACTGGCCACTTTATTAGGTACACCTTTCCAACTGCTCGTTAAGGGAAATTTCTTATCAGCCAATCACATGGCAGCAACTTAATGCACTTAGGCATGTAGACATGGTCAAGACAATCTGCTGCAGTTCAAACTCAGCATCAGAATGGGGAAGTAAGGCGAGTTAAGTGACTTTGAATGTGGCATATTTGTTGGTGCCAGATGGGCTGGTCTGAGTATTTCAGAAACTGCTGATCTACTGGGACTTTCCATGTCAAAGCGTAAATCATCTCAGACTGGTTTCTTGAACCTGACAATGAGTTCCCTGTACTCAAATGGACTCCACAGTCACCAGATCTCAATCTAATAGAGCACCTTTGGGATGTAGGGGAACGGGAGATAAATCTGCAGCAACTGCGTGATGCTATCATGTCAATACCGACCAAAATCTCTGAGGAATATTTCCAGTACCTTGTTGAATCTATGCCACAAAGGATTAAGGCAGTTCTGAAAGCAAAAGGGGGTTCAACAAGGTACTAGTAAGGTGTACCTAATAAAGTGACCAGTGAGTTCATGTTCATAATAACTTTGACAAAAACTATTAGTTACCTTATATTTTTCAAATTTGATAATGCTCACCTTTTGTAAAGCTGCTTTGAAACAACAAATATGAAAAGCGCTATACAAATAAACCTGAACTGAATTAAAAAGCTGAATTTCTAACAACAGGGGAACAATTCAGTGAAGTGAAATAACCAACGAGAACTAAATTAAACAGGGAACCTAAATACAGACTATATTAAGGACAGGTGAAAATGATAATGAATGAATAAAGGTAGAAAACAAAACAAAAAATGAAAACTAGGTCAACACAGAGCACAATAATCATGATCCATTACTAAACAGCTCAAAGCCAAAGTTAAGAAAGGGATAAATACAGCATTAAAACTACATATCTTAATATTTTCCTAAAGCCACAACGATTTACTCTGGAACAAAGAACCAGAAAATGAGACTAAAAACTGACTGCTAGAAATACACAAAGCAAAGCCATTGTAAAAGAGTCAGTGGTAGAATCCAGAATAAGTGTCTGTGGTAAGGATACTTCTTTTCCAGTTAATGAATGCTGAATGACTACGGTTGCTGTTTTACATAAACGTTGAAATGTAAAAAACATGGTCACAAAGTAGGGTTGCGAAAAGTATCTACTTTGGTACTGAAATAAAAAAACATTAATTTCCCACTAACATTTGTGTGCTGTTGAGCAGGGTCTGAAACATTGCAATGATTTGAGCCGTTTCATGCACTCACTTTCACCATCCTTCTCTCCCTCGCTCTCACGGTCTCCCTCATATCCCGAACAAGAAGTGTCCAGGCTCCAATCCAAGAAGTCTCCTAGCAGTGTCTCCTCCTGATTTGACAACTCTGCAGTGGGTGTGGCCACAAAAGCACCTCGGTGGGCCTGCATGCTGTCTGCTCTCCTCCTGACCAAAAACATTAGGATAATAAAATTATAATGATAATTAAAATGAAAATTTATTTAGTGAAAATTGTAATATGTAGTATATGATGGCTAATCTTTAAATCTATTTTTGATTATTTATTAATTGCATTCACATTATAATTTATTTATTCATCCTATAGCTTAATTTAGTCATACACACGCGCACCCAGACAGGTTTTGAACTATCACAGCTGGTGAGTTAAGGACTTTTTTTAAGTTATAGCGCCCCCTTGAATTAATAATGAGATTATTTGACTTCAAATCATAAAATTAGTACTTAGACATTAAAATCTTTTGTAGATATTGCCCTCATTCCACAAACACACACACACACACACACACACACACACACACACCAAGAGATATGCAACACAAACACACACACACAC
>NW_026613694.1:52500-56217 GCF_903798145.1 Danio aesculapii | reverse complement strand
TTTGTTCTTCCGACCTAATCTGGGAACATGTTCAGTGCCGCGAATACATTGTGAAAGCCTGTGCTGCTTATTCGAATTTGTAATAACAGTGAAAACAGTTTGATATAGGCTTTTCTGAAACTAGTTTTATTTAGGCTAAATTATTATTTTAATTAACAAGCCAACACAATCTCGCAGCATTCATGTTTTGGACTTGTTTTGAAGCGCATCACCTCAAATGTTATTGGTTATTTTTGTTATAGATAACTGAGCAACAAAAGATGCATTGGAATTAAGATGAAAATTATAGCAAAGGAAATCAGTTTCAAATTTATATATTTTTACAAGAAAAATATACGAATTATGTATTGTTTGTGCCTCTCCACTACTCACCTCTACGAGTGGATGTTTTGTTTCGCTCTGAGGAAAATCGGAATTAATGAACGCTTCACTGTGATTGTTGTATCACAAACCTCTGTCATAATTTAGCAAATTATTAATATGTCATTATTTTTAAATCAAATATAGGCTACATATTTATTCATGGGTAGATGAGATCAATCATTGGTTATGGCAAACTTTAACAACGTTTTCAAAATTGATTTAAGCAATTTTTATCTGACAGACTGAATATGCAGACATCTTCATTCTCACAATGAGTTTTCTGAGTTCTCTCATCCTTCCAACAGAGTTTGTTCTTCCGACCTAATCTGGGAACAGGTTCAGTGCCTGCGCGAAGTACATTGTGAAAGCCTGTGCTGCTTATTCCAATTTGTAATTAACAGTGAAAACAGTTTTATAGGCTTTTCTGAAACTAGTTTTATTTAGGCTAAATTATTATTTTAATTAACAAGCCAACACAATCTCGCAGCAATTCATGTTTTGGACTTGTTTTGAAGCGAATCACCTCAAATGTTATTGGTTATTCTTGTTTATAGATAACTGAGCAACAAAAGATGCATTGGAATTAAGATGAAAATTATAGCAAAGGAAATCAGTTTTCAAATTATATATTTTTACAAGAAAAATATACGAATTATGTATTGTTTGTGCCTCTCCACTACTCAACTCTGCGAGTGGATGTTTTGTTTCGCTCTGAGGAAAATCGGAATTTAATGAATGCTTCACTGTGATTGTTGTATCACAAACCTCTGTCATAATTTAGCGAATTTTTTAATATGTCATTATTTTAAATCAAATATAGGCTACATATTTATTTATGCAAACTTTAACAACCTTTTCAAAAATATTAAGGTGATTTAAGCAATTTTATCTGACAGACTAACTATGCGGACATCTTCATACTCACAATGAGTTTCTGAGTTCTTCACCTTCCAACAGAGTTTGTTCTTCCGACCTAATCTGGGAAACATGTTCAGTGCCGCGAATACAGTGTGAAAGCCTGTGCTGCTTATTCAATTTGCAATTAACAGTGAAACGTTTAATATAGGCTTTCTGAAACTAGTTTATTAGGCTAAATTATTATTTACATTAACAAACCAACACAATCTCGCAGCAATTCATGTTTTGGACTTGTTTTGAAGCGAATCACCTCAAATGTTATTGGTTATTCTTGTTTATAGATAACTGAGCAACAAAAGATGCATTGGAATTAAGATGAAAATTATAGCAAAGGAAATCAGTTTCAAATTTATATATTTTTACAAGAAAAATATACGAATTATGTATTGTTTGTGCCTCTCCACTACTCAACTCTACGAGTGGATGATTTGTTTCGCTCTGAGGAAAATTGGAATTTAATGAATGCTTCACTGTGATTGTTGTATCACAAACCTCTGTCATAATTTAGCTAATTTTTAAAAATGTCATTATTTTAAAGATTTAGTCTTGAGCATCTGATTTTTCCTCGGTGCTTATGTGCTTTCATTTTCTCGTCTCACTCGCGGCAAGTTCAGGCGAGGGAGCGTTTAATAAGAAACCCATGGCAGGAGAATATACATATAGATTTCAAAGAAAATATCTTAATATTAAAAAGGAATCATACGTTTTATCCAATCCGTGTCGTAAGGAATGCCTTTAAATAATGTAGGTAGTTGTCTGCAGGCATCAGTGTTTATTAAGATATAAAAAATTGAAATTGAGATAAGAAATATTGTTATAGTGACACTTATGACTGCTTTGGGAAACAACGTTCGCCGTAGACGTCACGGGATGACTGATCGTGAAGGAACGTGTAGTTTGCATATTGTTACCCACGACAAGTCAAGATTTTATCTAGAAAAATAAATAAACAAATAAAAATCTCATAATCTGACTTTCGTAACCGACAATAAAACCGTGTGATCTGACCGGGGCTTTAGACATGAAAGTAAATAATCAATCATGCTTTTATCTCTAAACTTCAGTCTGCAGTCTTGAATATTTGCCGTCTCGTCTTAAATGCTGCTGATCTGTGCGTTTTGCTAGCGATATATTTTGTTATTTGTGCCTCAGGGGTTTTCAAGGCGAGAGAGAAGTAAGTTATTATCTTTTATTAACACCATTCCTGCGCCGATGGTGAAAACAGCTGCCTGTGTTATTCTGGAATGTATTTAACAACTCCCATTTTACAGGAGGAGCTGAAAGACTCATATTTAATATAATTCTATATAGCCTATATTATATACACACTGTTTACGTAAACCTATTAAAGTAAGCCTTTACTCATAGTATTATTATAGCAATGTGCTCTGCATCTCAGACTTCTACCTCAAGTACCTCAAGAATCAGCTGATATGAAGTTCACTTGACATATTGCTATTGCTTTCCGTAGGATTTTCTGAAGTCTGCCCTGCACTTTGCCTCATCTTTAGTGTTTTCTCTTTAAATAACTCAGGTATATGCGATTGCTAGACATGAATCCACATGCAGTTATATTAATATATTGTTTTATCATAGCTTCGTACCATCAATATGATTGTGTGGATCAAACAGGAATGTATATGTAGAATGTTGTCAAGTAAACTGGAAACGTCTGCGGTATCTAATCCAGTACTTCATGCAATAATAGTTAGCTTTTTTTTATAAAACTAAGAATCATACAACGTTTTGCACCATTTAGACGTGTACTCGTGGTGTTTTTGACTATCCTGATGAATTTGGGAATCTCTTCTTGAACATTTGAATGTAATGTGACATTTTCTGTGTGTTTTGTCATTCAATAAATGTAGTGAAATGGTAGAAAAACACTTGTGAGCTGGACTTAATAACTGGACATTTATGATGTATTTGTGTAGGGGAAGGCTGTAATACTATGTTTATCCACTAGATGGAGTGTGAAATCCTTATTAATGATGGTCCAATAAATACAGTAAAAGTACAGCAGGAATTAATTTGCAGCACGTAGTATACAATTACTGCTACACTGCATCATTTCATTTATTTGCAGACATCTGTAGTGATGATACTGAAAACTCTACATTTTAGTTGCCAGACTTTGACTGAATATATTTATTCTCAATCAATGACTATATGGAGACATGGAATCGTTTCTCTTGCATGGACTCAGACTTTCTCCCTATCCTTTTTCTTTTTCATGCCTATAATTCCAGAGTGTAGATCATTCTTTCTTTCTTTCTTTCTTTCTTTCTTTCTTTCTTTCTTTCTTTCTTTCTCTTTTCATTCTTTTTTCTTTCTTTCTTTTTCATTCTTTCATTCTTTTTTCTTTCTTTTTCATTCTTTCATTTTTTCTTTCTTTCTTCTTTCTTCTTTCTTTCTTTCTTTCTTTCTCTTTTCATT
>NW_026613694.1:0-47500 GCF_903798145.1 Danio aesculapii | reverse complement strand
CTGTCATTAAAGGTTTAGTTCCCCCAAAAGTGAAAGTTCTGTTATTAAAGGGTTAGTTCCTCCAAAAATGAAAGTTCTGTTATTAAAGGGTTAGTTCCCCCAAAATAAAAGTTCTGTTATTAAAGGGTTAGTTCCCCCAAAAGTGAAAGTTCTGTTATTAAAGGGTTAGTTCCCCCAAAAGTGAAAGTTCTGTTATTAAAGGGTTAGTTCCCCCTATGTAAAAGTTCTGTTATTAAAGGGTTAGTTCCCCCAAAAGTGAAAGTTCTGTTATTAAAGGGTTAGTTCCCCCAAAAGTGAAAGTTCTGTTATTAAAGGGTTAGTTCCCCCAATGTAAAAGTTCTGTTATTAAAGGGTTAGTTCCCCCAAAAGTGAAAGTTCTGTTATTAAAGGGTTAGTTCCCCCAAAAGTGAAAGTTCTGTTATTAAAGGGTTAGTTCCCCCAAAAGTGAAAGTTCTGTTATTAAAGGGTTAGTTCCCCCAAAATAAAAGTTCTGTTATTAAAGGGTTAGTTCCCCCAAAAGTGAAAGTTCTGTTATTAAAGGGTTAGTTCCCCCAAAAGTGAAAGTTCTGTTATTAAAGGGTTAGTTCCCCCAAAATAAAAGTTCTGTTATTAAAGGGTTAGTTCCCCCAAAAAGGAAAGTTCTGTTATTAAAGGGTTAGTTCACCCAAAAGTGAAAGTTCAGTTATTAAAGGGTTAGTTCCCCCAAAAGTGAAAGTTCTGTTATTAAAGGGTTAGTTCACCCAAAAGTGAAAGTTCTGTTATTAAAGGGTTAGTTCCCCCAATGTAAAAGTTCTGTTATTAAAGGGTTAGTTCCCCCAAAAGTGAAAGTTCTGTTATTAAAGGTTAGTTCCCCCAAAAGTGAAAGTTCTGTTATTAAAGGGTTAGTTCTCCCAAAAGTGAAAGTTCTGTTATTAAAGGGTTAGTTCTCCCAAAAGTGAAAGTTCTGTTATTAAAGGGTTAGTTCACCCAAAAGTGAAAGTTCTGTTAATAAAGGGTTAGTTCCCCCAAAGTAAAAGTTCTGTTATTAAAGGGTTAGTTCTCCCAAAAGTAAAAGTTCTGTTATTAAAGGGTTAGTTCCCCCAAAAGTGAAAGTTCTGTTAATAAAGGGTTAGTTCCCCCAAAGTAAAAGTTCTGTTATTAAAGGGTTAGTTCTCCCAAAAGTAAAAGTTCTGTTATTAAAGGGTTAGTTCTCCCAAAAGTGAAAGTTCTGTCATTAAAGGGTTAGTTCACCCAAAAGTGAAAGTTCTGTTATTAAAGGGTTAGTTCACCCAAAAGTGAAAGTTCTGTCATTAAAGGGTTAGTTCACCCAAAAGTGAAAGTTCTGTTATTAAAGGGTTAGTTCGCCCAAATGTGAAAGTTCTGTTATTAAAGGGTTAGTTCCCCCAAAAATGAAAGTTCTGTTATTAAAGGGTTAGTTCACCCAAAAGTGAAAGTTCTGTTATTAAAGGGTTAGTTCCCCCAAAAATGAAAGTTCTGTTATTAAAGGGTTAGTTCTCCCAAAAGTGAAAGTTCTGTCATTAAAGGGTTAGTTCACCCAAAAGTGAAAGTTCTGTTATTAAAGGGTTAGTTCTCCCAAAAGTGAAAGTTCTGTTATTAAAGGGTTAGTTCCTCCAAAAGTGAAAGTTCTGTTATTAAAGGGTTAGTTCCCCCAAAATAAAAGTTCTGTTATTAAAGGGTTAGTTCCCCCAAAAGTGAAAGTTCTGTTATTAAAGGGTTAGTTCCCCCAAAAGTGAAAGTTCTGTTATTAAAGGGTTAGTTCTCCCAAAAGTGAAAGTTCTGTTATTAAAGGGTTAGTTCTCCCAAAAGTGAAAGTTCTGTTATTAAAGGGTTAGTTCTCCCAAAAGTGAAAGTTCTGTTATTAAAAGGTTAGTTCCCCCAAAAGTGAAAGTTCTGTTAATAAAGGGTTAGTTCACCCAAAAGTAAAAGTTCTGTTATTAAAGGGTTAGTTCTCCCAAAAGTAAAAGTTCTGTTATTAAAGGGTTAGTTCTCCCAAAAGTGAAATTTCTGTCATTAAAGGGTTAGTTCACCCAAAAGTGAAAGTTCTGTTATTAAAGGGTTAGTTCACCCAAAAGTGAAAGTTCAGTCATTAAAGGGTTAGTTCACCCAAAAGTGAAAGTTCTGTTATTAAAGGGTTAGTTCGCCCAAATGTGAAAGTTCTGTTATTAAAGGGTTAGTTCCCCCAAAAATGAAAGTTCTGTTATTAAAGGGTTAGTTCACCCAAAAGTGAAAGTTCTGTCATTAAAGGGTTAGTTCTCCCAAAAGTGAAAGTTCTGTTATTAAAGGGTTAGTTCTCCCAAAAGTGAAAGTTCTGTCATTAAAGGGTTAGTTCACCCAAAGTGAAAGTTCTGTTATTAAAGGGTTAGTTCTCCCAAAAGTGAAAGTTCTCTCATTAAAGGGTTAGTTCTCCCAAAAGTGAAAGTTCTGTTATTAAAGGGTTAGTTCGCCCAAATGTGAAAGTTCTGTTATTAAAGGGTTAGTTCTCCCAAAAGTGAAAGTTCTGTCATTAAAGGGTTAGTTCCCCCAAAAATGAAAGTTCTGTTATTAAGGGTTAGTTCCCCCAAAAGTGAAAGTTCTGTCATTAAAGGGTTAGTTCACCCAAATGTGAAAGTTCTGTTATTAAAAGGTTAGTTCCCCCAAAAATGAAAGTTCTGTTATTAAAGGTTTAGTTCCCCCAAAAGTGAAAGTTCTGTTATTAAAGGGTTAGTTCACTCAAAAATGAAAGTTCTGTCATTAAAGGGTTAGTTCACCCAAAAGTGAAAGTTCTGTTATTAAAGGGTTAGTTCCTCCAAAAGTGAAAGTTCTGTTATTAAAGGGTTAGTTCACCCAAAAGTGAAAGTTCTGTTATTAAAGGGTTAGTTCACCCCAAATATGAAAGTTCTGTCATTAAAGGGTTAGTTCCCCCAAAAATGAAAGTTCTGTTATTAAGGGTTAGTTCCCCCAAAAGTGAAAGTTCTGTTATTAAAGGGTTTAGTTCCCCCAAAAGTGAAAGTTCTGTTATTAAAGGGTTAGTTCCCCCAAAAGTGAAAGTTCTGTCATTAAAGGGTTAGTTCACCCAAAAATGAAAGTTCTGTTATTAAGGGTTAGTTCCCCCAAAAGTGAAAGTTCTGTTATTAAAGGGTTTAGTTCCCCCAAAAGTGAAAGTTCTGTTATTAAAGGGTTAGTTCACCCAAAGTGAAAGTTCTGTTATTAAAGGGTTAGTTCCCCCAAAAGTGAAAGTTCTGTTATTAAAGGGTTAGTTCACCCAAAGTGAAAGTTCTGTTATTAAAGGGTTAGTTCCCCCAAAAATGAAAGTTCTGTTATTAAAGGGTTAGTTCCCCAAAAGTGAAAGTTCTGTTATTAAAGGGTTAGTTCACCCAAAGTGAAAGTTCTGTTATTAAAGGGTTAGTTCACCCAAAAGTGAAAGTTCTGTTATTAAAGGGTTAGTTCACCCAAATATGAAAGTTCTGTCATTAAAGGGTTAGTTCCCCCAAAAATGAAAGTTCTGTTATTAAAGGTTAGTTCCCCCAAAGTGAAAGTTCTGTTATTAAGGGGTTTAGTTCCCCCAAAAGTGAAAGTTCTGTTATTAAAGGGTTAGTTCCCCCAAAAGTGAAAGTTCTGTTATTAAAGGGTTAGTTCCCCCAAAAGTGAAAGTTCTGTCATTAAAGGGTTAGTTCACCCAAAAATGAAAGTTCTGTTATTAAGGGTTAGTTCCCCCAAAAGTGAAAGTTCTGTTATTAAAGGGTTTAGTTCCCCCAAAAGTGAAAGTTCTGTTATTAAAGGGTTAGTTCACCCAAAGTGAAAGTTCTGTTATTAAAGGGTTAGTTCCCCCAAAAGTGAAAGTTCTGTTATTAAAGGGTTAGTTCACCCAAAAGTGAAAGTTCTGTTATTAAAGGGTTAGTTCCCCCAAAAGTGAAAGTTCTGTTATTAAAGGGTTAGTTCCCCCAAAAGTGAAAGTTCTGTTATTAAAGGGTTAGTTCACCCAAAGTGAAAGTTCTGTTATTAAAGGGTTAGTTCACCCAAAAATGAAAGTTCTGTTATAAAGGGTTAGTTCCCCCAAAAGTGAAAGTTCTGTTATTAAAGGGTTAGTTCCCCCAAAAATGCACTGCAACACACTGTTTTGATTTTCCTGGTAGAAATGTTATCAATCCTCCACATATGAGCTGTATGTTATTAACCTAAAAGTTATATTTTGTAATATTTTAGGAGACACAGTGATCCAGAACGCCGCTAACAGTGGTGTCGGACAGGCTGTTATTCAGATTGCTGCTGCTAAAGGCGTTCACACCATCAATGTCATCAGAGACAGGTAAAATCACCTTAAATCGATGTCTGTGAGGTTGTAATAACTCTCCTAAAACCCTTTTCCCGATCTTTCTGAATGAAATGCCTACCTTACTACATTCAATCAGCTCACACTAGAAAAAACAAGCCACGCCCACTGTTTTCTCATTTAATATTCTGTTTCTGTAGGAACTGCATCACAATATGAAAAAAAAAATGGTCAGAGCTTCCGGTTCATGCGAACTTTAAATCATAAGAAAGCGTGTATTTGCTTTATAATCGTGTAAAGCAGTGTGTGTGTGTGTGTTTTTTTTGGTTTCAGGCCGGATCTGCAGCAACTCTCACACAGACTGACAGCGATGGGCGCAACACACGTCATTACAGAAGAGAATCTGAGACGGCCAGAGATGAAGGAGCTCTTTAAGGTCAGTCCAGTGCGGATTGATTTATTCATATGTTAACTGTGTGCTTTAAAGGGGACCTATAAAGCCCCTTTAAAGCAAATACAAGATGTAAAATAAGTCTCTGATGTCCCTAGAGAGTGTGTGTGTAGTGAAGTTTCAGCTCAAAATACCACACTAATAACGTTTTATAACTCTCTGAAACGGACCCTTTTAGGCTTTGATGCTAATTGTGTAATTTTGATGACTGTCGCTTTAAATTCAAATGAGAATTTAGAAGAGGGCGGAGCTACAAATGCCTGTCTATCAGCATATTGGCAGATACAGAACTCTAATAGTGCACTGCTGCTTCTCATTCAGTACTGTTTATGCTAATGAGGAAGAGATTGTACGTAGTGGGCGGGGCTTTCCCCCTCTGATGACACGTACAAAGGGAGAATGTCAATCAAAGTGTTTCTGCAGACGGTTTATATCAAGTGCGATGTGGGCGGGGCTTTCCCCCTCTGATGACACGTACAAAGGGAGAATGTCAATCAAAGTGTTTCTGCAGATGGTTTCTATCAAGTGCGATTATAAAAAGGAGAATAATTTAACTTTTGCCATTAGAGGCTGCTTATATTCACACACTGCTGACACACAACTGTGATTAAACCCCGAATAAAAGGGATTTTTGCATATTAGCTCCCCTTTAAAAGCCACTCTGTATCTTTGTTTTTAACAGTCCTGTCCTCGACCTAAACTAGCGCTGAATGGAGTTGGAGGAAAAAGTGCCACAGAACTGTTACGCCATTTACAGTAAGTTACTATATTTAGAAATGAACACTAAAACAAACAATTATTTACAATATTATCACAAACCTGTGAGTTTCATTCTTCTGGTAAACACAAAAGAGGATAGTTTGAAAAATGTTGGAAATCGGTAACCATTGACTTCCATAGTATTTGTTTTCCCTTCCATTGGGGTTTCTAGCATTCCTTAAAATATTTTTGTGTTCGACACATGAAAGTAACTCATAAGTGTTTAGAGGGTCAGTGTATCTTTTGGTCATTGAATTTTCATTTTAGAAACAGATATTGAAAAATGAAAAACGAGCCGTTTTTTAGATTTTCGTTTAAAATTAAAAAACGAAAATAGAAATTCAAAGCATTTTTTGATTTTCGTTTTTGAATTTTAAAACAAAAAATAAAAATACGACTCGTTTTTCGTTTTCATGATGAAAAACGGAAAAACTAAATTCAAAAATGATTTGATTTTTCATTTTTTATTTTGAATAACAAAAACTAAAATCACCAGAAAACAAAAACAAATAAAGACTTGTTTTTTATATTCTGAAACCAGATAGGCAGACGCATTTATGATGACGCAAAGCTGTCACGCACAGGCTAGCCTACTATAGGCTATTATTTTTTTCCACTTAATAATGTTATAAAAGGTATTTTCTTGTTATAACTGGAGTTATTAAGACATATTTTCCTCATTAAGACAACATATTTCTCATATAAGGGCCGGTTATGGGTAATATATTTATTTTTAGTTAGCATGTTTTAAATGAAACAACCTTTATTTTGATGTTACATGCAAGCATTAGGTTGCTTTACTGAACACTTTTCTGAAAAGAAAGTTTGAATATTGGTAAAACCATAATACTTCCACTTCCCGAAGTTTGACCATGAATCATTTTAAGAGAGAGAGGCATTAACACAGTTGTTTGTTACGCAGATTTCAATAAATCATAATATTTTAAAATAAAAATTAACAATTAATTTTATCTAAAATAAGCATGCTGCACAAACACCCTGATAACCATCCCATGTCTTTTAAAAAACGGACTATCACTAAGCTTGCAGATGAGTTGTGTGTGGGTCTATGCATGATTTCATATAGCCATGTGCAAATATAGCAGCAGATTTTTAATACATAAATTGAAATTATTAAAAAATTGCCTACTGCTATATATATATATATATATATATATATATATATATATATATATATATATATATATATATATATATATATATATATATATATATATATATAAAACACAGAGAGATGAGCAATGATTCCAAACGAATGTTCAATGTTACTGTCCCTGCTGAAGTGGAAGTGATTTTAACAATAAACTTTATTTTCAGAAAACTGTTCAGCAATGCAAATAATGCATGTCGTCAATTATGTTGTTTTATATATCCGGCTTCAATGAGGAAAATATGTATTAACAACATCCTGTTATCACAAGAAAATCCCTTTTATAACATTATTAAGTGGGGAAAAAAAATAATAGCCTATAGTAGGCTAGCCTGTGTGTGACAGCTTTGCGTCATCGTAAATGTGTCTGCCTATCTGGTTTCGGAATATATAAAAACAAGTCTTTATTTGTTTTTGTTTTCTGGTGATTTTAGTTTTTGTTATTCAAAATAAAAAATGAAAATCAAATCTTTTTTGAATTTTTTTTTCTTCGTTTTTTAATCATAAAAACGAAAAAATGAGCCGTTTTTTCCTTTTTCGTTTTAAAATTTTAAAACGAAAATCAAAAAACGGCTCGTTTTTCATTTTTAAATATCTGTTTCTAAAATGAAAATTCAATGACCAAAAGCTACACTGACCTTAGAGCCATTTGAAGGTGAGCAAATTGTCGTTTTTGGGTGAACGATCCCTTTTAAAGCTTATTTTTCACTTAAGTAGCTGCTATTTAATAGAGTTTCAGTTCCTGAAAATGTCACGAGTCACAGAATTAATAAAGCCTATAAAGCTGGACATTATGAAATAAAGACGTTTGTTGAACATTTAGATTTTTATTTATTATTTTTGTCTTATTTTGCAAGTTTTTTCTGAGTGAACATTTGATCCAGCTGTTATGATCAATATATAGTATGATATACTGAGAATACAGAGGAAATCTTGAGGGGAAAAACACCTCAGTTTTATTCGGTCCCTTACTGAACACAAATATTAGATCCCTTTTACTGTGTTAAAATGGACATAAATTAATAGGAATTCTGATTGCTTGTAAATCAACAAGATCTTTCTAACAGTACAGCAGGCCCTTGATAAACTCAGCCTGTAAATATATGAAGGATGTGTCTGTGTTTTTCAGAACTGGAGGGAGTTTGGTGACCTACGGTGGGATGGCCAAACAACCAGTCACTGTTCCAGTGGTGAGTGAGACCGTTGTCTCTCCCTTTTCTGCACTGTATGAACTGACATCTTACATCTTTGGAATACTCCGTTCTGATTGGCTGGGAAGTGTGTGTTAAAGGGGTGGTCCAGAGTTTATTTTTAAGGCTTGGTTGTGTTTATAAGATGCAAAGCAATGTGTGCTGCATTTATAAAAAATCTGGTTATTTTTACTCATATATCTTACTTTGATTATATACAGCTACTCAGCTAACATGAAAACCACTGTCATATTTCCTATTTCCTCTGAAAGGCCCGCCCTCAAGAGGCTCTGATTGGTCAGCTAACATAATGTGCTGTGATTTGCGGATCGACTCCACGTCACCAAGAAAAGCGTTACACTTCTACAAGCATGCGCTTTTGCACCGTGTAAACACTGTCAGTCAGAGCAGCTGTTAGCCGTATCAGGTTGAGCCTGAATCAGACAGAAAATGAAGAGCTGTGAGTTCATTATCTGAGATGTAGAACGCAGGGAAAGCGTCCGCATAGAGAGACACTGCAGCGCTGCTGAAGATTGAGGCTGTTTACAGCAGTTTGACTGATAAATATGAGCTTGTAGCTAAATTGTTAGCGGTGCCAAACAGCATTTCCCATTGTTTACATCCTTGTTTACATCCTCGCTACATCATACCATTAACGCTAGACACTGTGCAGGTGTTCAGACGCCATTTTAGCTTTCTCTGCTATAACATTACAGCGCCTCTGGCCATGCCCTTTAACCCGGATGTATTTTTTGTAGTCCCCAAAACTTCGTTCACTGTAGGCTTTGCTAAGCTAACTCTGTAAAAGCCAATGTCTGAACTTTGAGCGTCTCACATTCAGAGATGTTGTTCATGTTCACACAGTTACATTACACATCAGCTAAAGTTTGAAATATAATATATTGTAGTAGACCACCCCTTTAAAACTACACAATGCACTGCAGATCCTGTCCATTTGATCACTGTTACATTAGTGTGTGTTAATTAGTTACATTAGTAATGTGTTAGTTTACCCAAAAATAAAAATGATGTTACTCACCCTCACGTTGCTTCAAACCCCTGAGATCTTCATTCATCCTCTGGAGACTTGTTTTGGATTAGTAACAGCCTTCATTTCAGAATGATGCACGATGTGTTTACTTGTGTTATCATTGACTAATATTTACATTAGTTTAACGAAACATGCAACAAAAAAAGAGAAAGAAATCAGTTTTCACATCTCTGTAAATAAATAATTAAATAAATTATATACACTTACTGGCCACTTTATTAGGTACACCTTACTAGTACTGGGTTGGACCCCCTTTTGCCTTCAGAACTGCCTTAATCCTTCATGGCATAGATTCAACAAGGTACTGGAAACATTACTCAGAGATTTTGCTCCATATTGACATGATAGCATCACACAGTTGCTGCAGATTTGTCGGCTGCACATCCATGATGCGAATCTCCCGTTTCACCACATCCCAAAGGTGCTCTATTGGATTGAGATCTGGTGACTGTGGAGGCCATTTGAGTACAGTGAACTCATTGTCATGTTCAAGAAACAAGTCTGAGATGATTCGAAACAATTCTCTGTAAACCCTAGAGATGGTTGTGCGTGACAATCCCAGTAGATCAGCAGTTTCTGAAATACTCAGACCAGCTCATCTGGCACCAACAACCATGCCACCTCCAAAATCACATTTCTTGCCCATTCTGATGCTCGGTTTGAACTGCAGCAGATCGTCTTGCCCATGTCTGCATCCCTAAATCCATTGAGTTGTTGCCATGTCATTGGCTGATTAGAAATTTGCATTAATAGGTATATATATATATATATATATATATATATATATATATATATATATATATATATATATATATATATATATATATAATAAACAACTAGCCATAGATGATCCTTTACTTATCATTGGAGTGATAGATTAATGTAATCATGTAGCTCGTGTTGTACATTGCAGTTATATAAGTATGCTGCTTTCTTTAGAGTGCGCTGATCTTTAAAGACGTGAAAGTAAGAGGTTTTTGGGTGACCCAGTGGAAGCGAGACAACAGACACGGTGAGGAAAAATAAGATGCGAGTCATTTTGTTGTTTGAAAATTGAATGGGATCCATCTGATGACTTTTCTTCCCTTTGTGATAGACGATAACGCCTTACGACATATGCTGGATGAACTCTGTATCCTGATCCGCGCTGGGAAACTGTCGGCTCCAATCTGCACCCAAGTAAAGCTTGAAGACTTCCAGAAAGCTCTAGAAAACGCCATGAAGCCGTATGTGTCCACTAAACAGGTTTTTGTCATGTGAATACAACCCCAAACACACGTATAATAAACAGGACAGCAAAGTCCAGTGAGCTTTATCAGGTTGACAACAGGCTTTTGGCAATGCCTTTGATTTTGCTGGTATTTATTATATGCTAAGAGTTTATGAGCATCATAATGATTATCAGCATATCAGTCTATATTGAGCACTCACTGATAATCAGACATGCTCAGAGCTTGTGTTGTTGCCGTTTTGCTTTGTCACATGAACTCAAACATGTAATCTTTATATCAGGGGTTTGTGTTAAAGATACACACTACAGTGTAATCTATAAAACACCTAGCATTGACTGAGCGATTAAAGAAAGGCTAAATGTCTTTCATTATATTAATTAGAGCACAGTAATGAACACATTGTCATTGTTAACGAATATAAAGCATGTGCTAAAATTAGCCGATCTTTTTGTCTTCTATTGGCGTTTGCATTTGACTGATGAAAGCAGAAAAATATTAATGACACAATTATAATGGCCTCATGACACTCATGTTTATGACAGATTTATGACAAGTCTTGATCATGTCAAGTTGCCATAACGACATCTCAAACAATGCCATCTTTGCATTTAAAATGGCACTAAATAACTGAGCTAATGGCAGTTGTTATAAACATGCATACAATCTCATTCATATTAATGACGCGTTACGTCATGATTATAAAGGTGTCATGACAGTCTTGTGAACACCCACTCAAGAATGATCTATCTTTCTGTGGTTGATTGGCTTTTGCGTTTGATCGATGAAAACACACAACTATAATGGCCTCATGACAGTCATGTTTATGACAGATTTATGACATGATAATGTCAAGTTGTCAAAGACATGTTATAATGTGTTTATGTCAAGTTGTCATAAAGACATCTCAATCAATGTCATCTCTGCATTTAAAATGGCATAACTGAGCTAATGACAATTAATGACAGTTGTCATAAACATGCATAAAATCTCATTCATATTCATGACGTGTTATGTCATGATTATAAAAATGTTGTGACAGTCTTATGAACACCACCTTCAAGATTAAACTATTTCTTTGTCCTGTATTGCCTTTCGCATTTGACCAATGAAAGCAGACACAACTAAAATGGCCTCATGACAGTCATGTTTATGACAGTTTTATGACAAGTGTTGATAATAGTCAAGACAAGTTGTCAAAGACAGGTTATAATGTGTTTATGTCAGGTTGTCATAAACACATCTGAACCAATGTCATCTTTGCACTTGAAGTGACATAACTGAGCTAATGGCAGTTAATAGCTGTTGTCATAAACATGCATAAAATCTCATTTATATTCATCACGTTTTATTATGATTATAAAGGTGTCATTACAGTCTTATGAACACCCCCTTCAAGAATGATCTATCTGATCATGATATCTGATATGATCTATCTATCTAATGCTATGGCTTTAGCATTTGACCAATGAAAGCAGACACAATTATAATGGCCTCATGACAGTCATGTTTATGACAGATTTATGACAAGTCTTGATAATAGTCAAGTTGTCAAAGACAGGTTATAATGTGTTTATGTCAAGTTGTAATCAACACATCTCAATCAATGTCATCTCTGCATTTAAAATGACATAACTGAGCTAATGACAGTTAATAACAGTTGTCATAAACATGCATAAAATCTCATTCATATGCATGATGTGTTACGTCATGACTATAAAGGTGCCATGACAGTCTTATGAATACCCCCTTCAAGAATGATCTATCTTTCTGTCTTTTATTGGCTTTAGCATTTGACCAATGAAAGCAGACACAACTATAATGGCCTTATAACAGTCATGTTTATGACAGATTTATGACAAGTCTTAATAATAGCCAAGTTGTCAAAGACAGGTTATAATGTGTTTATGTCAAGTTGTCATCAACACATCTCAATCAATGTCATCTCTGCATTTAAAGTGACATAACTGAGCTAATGGCAGTTAATAACAGTTGTCAAACATCCATAAAATCTCATTCATATGCATCATGTTTTATTATGATTATAAAGGTGCCATGACAGTCTTATGAACACCACCTTCAAGAATGATCTATCTTTCTGTCTTTTATTGGCTTTAGCATTTGACCAATGAAAGCAGACACAACTACAATGGCCTCATGACAGTCATGTTTATGACAGATTTATGACAAGTCTTGATAATAGTCAAGTTGTCAAAGACAGGTTAAGATGTGTTTATGTCAGGTTGTCATAAACACATCTAAACCAATGTCATCTTTGCACTTAAAGTGACATAACTGAGCTAATGACATTTAATAACAGTTGTCATAAACATGCCTAAAATCTCATTCATATGCATCATGTTTTATTATGATTATAAAGGTGTCATGACAATGTTATGAACGCCCCCTTCAAGAATGATCTATCTTTCTGTGTTTTATTGGCTTTAGCATTTGACCAATGAAAGCAGACTCAGCTATAATGGCCTCATGACAGTCATGTTTATGACAGATTTATGACAAGTCTTGATAATAGTCAAGTTGTCAAAGACAGGTTATGATGTGTTTATGTCAAGTTGTCCTCTTTGCATTTGAATAACAACTATGTGAATATGCATAATTTCATTCATATTCATGACCTGTCATTATAAGATTATAAAGGTGTTATAACAGTCTTATGAGCACCCCCATTCAAGAAAAAAAGTGTTACCCAATACTCTTTAAAATCTAATCCTGTTTATATGAAATGCATAATAATATATAAACTGATGGACTTGTTGCCATGACAACAACTCCAGGATGAGCTTCAAAGAAACAAACAATTCTGGATTGTGTCAAATTATAATTCCCCAATAAAGAATGAACCCCAGGTGCCAAAACAGGCCAAAATTGATTAAATATATGAATATTAAATGCTAAGTTTGTCAACTTCTGTTTAAACAAACAAACTATTCAGTAGGATCAATTGAGACTCCACAGACTGAGCATTAGAGAAAGAAACAAAATGAACAGCACCGGAGCATTGGATGATCCTCCCTCCTTCAACACACACTTCTCATAGGCGTCAAAGTCCACTTCCCTCAGCGCACACACATGATCCACACGGCAGTCTGCGTGACACTCCGACAGGTCGTAGCTGACCGAGTTCAGCTCAAAGTACTTCTGCAGGGAACACTTTTCACTGGATATCCGCTCCATCACACGGTGCATGGAGGCTGGAGAGGCGTCCGGCACCCGAAAGGCCTCCGTCAGGCGGTACTCCTTCTCCCAGCGAGCACGTGCAATGTTTGCGTATGTCAGGTTCAGGTAGTAGGTGATGATGTCCTGTGGGATTTGTTTTGAATCTTGTCAGTTTTGCAATATACAGATGGAGTCAGAATTATTAGCCCCCTTTTGTTAAAATTGAATTCTTGCGTAATTTTCCCCGACTTCTGTTTAACTGAGACTCTTTCAGCACATTTTTGAACATAAGAGTTTTATTTTATAAATTAATTCATTTGATTAAATTAATTGAATTATTATTATTATATAATTATTATATTGTATTATAATTATTAATTAATTATAAATTAATTTGTTTTATTATTATATATAATTATATTATATTATAATTATTAATTAATTATAAATTAATTAATTTTATTATTATTATATATAATTATTATATTGTATTATAATTATTAATTCATTATGAATTTATTTTATTATTATTATATGTAATTATTATATGTAATTATTATATTGTATTATAATTATTAATTAATTATAAACTAATTTATTTTATTATTATTATATATAATTATTATATTATAATTATTAATTAATTATAAATTTATTTATTTTATTATTATTATTATTATATTATATTATAATTATTAATTAATTATAAATTAATTTATTTTATTATTATTATATATAATTATTATATTATATCATAATTATTAATTAATTATAAATTCATTTATTTTATTATTATTATATATAATCATTATATTATATTATAATTATTAATTATAAATACATTTATTTTATTATTATTATTATATATAATCATTATATTATATTATAATTATTAATTAATTATAAATTCATTTATTTTATTATTATTATATATAATTATTATATTATATCATAATTATTAATTAATTATAAATTCATTTATTTTATTATTATTATATATAATTATTATATTATAATTATTAATTATAAATTCATTTATTTTATTATTATTATTATATATAATTATTATATTATAATTATTAATTAATTATAAATTAATTTATTTTATGCACTATAGCGCATTAAGTTTACTCAATTCCCCTATAGCACATGTGTTTGGACTGTGGGGGAAACCGGAGCACCCAGAGGAAATCCATGCCAACACGGGGAGAACACGCTACCCACTGCACCACCCGTCGCCCTGCAGAACTCAACCTTATTTAAACACACTAAAGCTATAGGTCCATTTTCAAAGCTCTTTCATCATATAAACAACATACACAAGTGAGCAGAGTTGTACATTGTAATGTTATTTCTGTGTCATTCATACTGTACTCTAGGGCAGTGGTTCCCAATGTGGGGGTGTATTTGCACACACGAAAAGAAATTTAATCAAGAATCATTTTGTAATTGTATGCCGAATACCAGAATCAGATTGAGTTGTGCAGTCCCTAAAGATTCGCAATTCTCAAATAGGGATTTCTTCTGGTAGAGGCATCCTACCTTGACCAGCAGTGTTTTGGTGTCATACTCGAAGACGCGGATTCCAGGATTGTTTCCTCCATCGATCACACCAGGTAATGTTGTTATCCACGGCGTAACCCCAGGAGTCAGGTACATCGCACTTATTGGAGATCCTGCGCAACAGCAGATTACATTTTTACAAACAAACAGTATTGTGATTTTCACAATATCCAGGTTTCGAAGCAGAGAATTATTCACATGTTAATGTTGCAAAATCAAGGTTACTTTGCAAATGTGTTAAGTTACAGATTACAAATGACCCTATTTAAAATGTAACCAGTAGAGTAACTATTTCAGTTACTTTATTCATGTAACTGATTGCTTTTTGGTTACTTCAGAATTTCTTTTAATTCTTCCCAAACATATAGAAATGAAAAAATACTGTAGTGTTTACGAATCAAACTAAAGTAATGTACTTAAATTAATCTGTTGTGCTAATTATGGTAATATAAACTAATCACCCAATACAATATTACGTTTTCTAACACACACACACACACACACACACACACACACACACACACACACACACACAAATATGTTACATGTATATATGCAATGTAATGTGTAATGTGTATTTATATAGCGCATTTGTTGTGTATGGCCATACACCCAAAGCGCTTCACGATCATGAGGGGGTCTCTCCACACCACCACCAGTGTGCAGCATCCACTTGGATGATGCGACGGCAGCCACAGGACAACAGCGCCAGTGCTTCACCACACACCAGCTACAGGTGGAGTGAAGAGACAGTGATGGAGCCAATTTGGTGGATGAGGATGATTGGGAGGCCATGATTGTAAGGGCCGATTGAGGAACTTTGGCCAGGACACCAGGGTTACACCCCTGCTCTTTACGAGAAGTGCCATGGGATTTTTAATGACCACAGAGAGTCAGGACCTTGGTTTAACGTCTTAGCCGAAAGATGGCGCCCATTGACAGTATAGTGTCCCTCTCACTTTTACTGGGGCATTAGGACTCACACAGACCACAGGTTGAGCGCCCCCTGCTGGCCTCACTAACACCACTTCCAACAGCAACCTAGTTTTCCCATGTGGTCTCCCATCCAGACACTGACCAGGCACAGCCCTGCTTAGCGTCTTGGGCAGCAGGATAATATGGCGCTATATATATATATATATATATATATATATATACATATATATATATATATATATACACACACACACACACACACACACACAGCAGTGTGAAGTTAAGTGTAATAAAATGAAACAACACAGGAAACCAAGTATTAAACACATGATAAAAGGGAGGTGTAGAAAGGCAGTGAAAGCCCAGAAAGACAGAGACTGAAATCTCTCAGTAGTCCTTCCGCAAGCCTCTGCCCTTCCTCAGTGTAAATGAATATCAGCTGCTTCAGTCCAACATCTACATTAGCAAAAGGATGAAGATGAAACGTTTCAGCAAGACAATGATCCAAAACACAGGCGAGGAGACTCTCAGATGCTGTCAGAGAAAGAAAATCAAGCTGTAGAATGGCCCAGCCAATCACCTGATCCAAATCCAATAGAAAATACAGACTAAAGCTCAGATCTGATAGACGCGACCCACAGAACCATCAAGATTTAGACACACTGTTGAAGTGTGTGAGAAAATTCCACCTGAGCAAGTCATGTGACTTCATTCTCAATATGAGAGGCGTCTTTAAGCTGCCGTCATAAACAAAGCCTTTTATATAAAGTATTAAACACATTTTCTGTAGTTCAGCACTTTCTTCTTCTGTCATTTTATTGTTATTAAACATAACAAATTGTTCAGATTTCCATGTCAACAGCTGTGTCGTTTATATATGTATAATATGTTTATTACATGTTTATATGTCAATATAAGCAATAAGTAATGTGTAACAACAATAGAGTGACCCATGGACAAAGTGCTGAACTACTGAAATGATTATGGATGATTGGCTGGGCCATTCTAGCAGCTTTATTTTCTTCTTTCCATACAAGATCACATCTCCCTTTCTACACTTTTTGTCCCGTTTCGTTTCATTATATTAAGCATAATTAAAGCGCCAAACTTAAATGTATTTATTTATTTGCATCTATGAATTTCTTTGGTTGTGATTGACATCTGCTGACGATTTCAAGTCAACAGCACCTTTAGAAATGTGCTTTCTGAGAAACATATTGGCATGTTCAATACTTTATTTACCCGCTGTACATATGCTAAAACACAACACACCAGAGTTTACTACAGTAAATACAAAAGCATGCTACATTAATTACAATTCATCACTTCACTGTAGTTAACATTGCATTATTCGGTCACACTTGATGGTCCGGGTCTTACATTTACATTGCATCTACTGTACATACTAATTCTCATTAGATTATAAGTAGACATGTACTTGCAAAGTTTATAGTCAGTTAAATGTGTGTTTAGGGGCAGTATCAGCAGATATTAAGCAGACAGTCGAATAATACTCAAATGCACCATCAAAATAAAGCGTTCCCCATTATTCTGTTGCATGCATTTAAAAAAAGAGTTGTAAATTCTATAATATATATATATAGTGAAATACCTTTGGAGTTGTAAAACATGCGGAAGCTGTCGGTGTGGTGATGCCCGAAGAACTGGCCCATGATCACAGCACTGTGCTTCTGGATGAGCTCAATGTAGCGCTTATTAAACTCTTTTCTGAACCAGCCTTTATCCCGCTTCTTCTCAAACAGCCCTGGAGGAACGTGACCAATGATGTAGACCTGTGTGGGACAGAAGGAAAGGGCTTCGTGACCAATAACAGGTAAACCACTAGACCCGAATAATATACTGTATATGAATATCCATATTAGTGCTGTCAAAAGATTCATCCTGATTAATAGAATTAAAATAAAACCACTTATTTACAAATGATGTATATACTGTATATGTACTGTGCATATTTACTATATATTTACAGCTGAATCAGAATTATTAGCCAATTTCCCTTTAACTGAAGTTAAAGTTTTCAACACATTTCTAAACATGATAGTTTAATAACTCATCTCTAATTACTGATTTATTTTCTCTTTGTCATGATGACAGTAAATAATATTAGACTAGATATTCTTCAAGACACTTCTATACAGCTTAAAGTGACATTTAAAAGCTTAACTGGGTTAATTAAACAAGTTATTGTTACTGTATAACGATAGTTTGTTCTGTAGACCAGTGTTTCCCAACCCTGTTCCTGAAGGCACACCGACAGTACACATTTTCAACCTCTTCCTAATCAAACACACCTGAATCAACTCAGCAGAACATTAGAAAAGACCCCAAAACCTGACACGAATGGGTCAGATAAGGGAGACATACAAAATATGTACTGTTGGTGTGCCTCCAGGAACAAGATTGGGAAACACTGCTGTAGACAATCAAAAACAAAATTGCTTAAGGGGGTTAATAATATTGACCTTAAAATGGTTTTAAAAAAATTCACAAATGCTTTTATTCTAGCCAAAATAAAACAAACAAGACTTTTTCCAGAAGAAAAAATATTATAGGAAATACTGTGGAAATTTCCTGAATCTGTTCAACATCATTCGGGAAATATTTGCATGTAATTACCTTCTCGTTATTTTTGGCTGCGTCCTGAAGCACTTTATCAGCCCAGCTGAACTGATCTGCAGGATCTTTGACGTTTTCTGTCAGTTTGTTCTGATCATAATAGAGGTTTGTGTTGAGGACAATGACTCTCAAACCAGTCTGATTCAGCAGCTTTTCAGTGTAATATCCACCTGAGAAAGAGCAGAAATTATAATGTTCAATTCAATTCAATTCACCTTTATTTGTATAGCGCTTATACAATGTAGATTGTGTCAAAGCAGCTTCACAGAAAAGGTCACAGTAAATAGGAACAGTGTAGTTCAGTTTGTAGTGTTTAAGTTCAGTTCAGTTGAGCTCAGTTCAGTGTGGTTTAATAATCACTACTGAGAGTCCAAATATGAAGAGCAAATCCAACGATGCGCAGCTCTACAGATCCTGAACCATGCAAGCCAGTGGCGACAGCGGAGAGGGAAAAACTTCACTAAATGGCAGAAGTGCAGAAAAAAAACCTTGAGAGAAACCAGGCTCAGTTGGGCACGACCATTTTAATTTCTCCGCTGGCCAAACGTCTTGTGCAGAGCTGCAGTCTCAGTGGCGGAGGCTGGAAGCTGGCCTCAGCGAAGACTCGTCTGTCTCTGGAGCGTCACAGGAATCAGTCTCATGTTCTGCACTCCTCCATGACCATCACAGTAGCTGCTCAGGATACGGCCTGGTCCAGGATATGGAAACCTTGGGATCATCTCGTCGTTGGTCTTGTTATAATGTTATATGATGTTTATGATGTTATTATTTTTGTCTCCCTTTAGAATTCAATCTAGTTACACTTTAAATGTCACATTAGGCTGAATACTAGTGTCCTTATAAATAACTAAATCATTACATACTCTGTCATCAAGACAAAGACCAAAGAAATGAATTAAAACTATTAAATGTAATAAAAATCCTCTCTCTATTAAACAGTATAAAGGATACAAATAATTTAGCCTTCATCTGTATATTCCAAGTCAAAAGTTTGGAATAATTAAGATTGTTTAATGTATTTGAAAGAAGCCTCTTATGTTGATTAAATAAATACAGTAACACTGCTAACTATTACTATTATTTTTTATTTAAATAACCGTCTTCACATTATTAGCATATTGTAAAATCTCATTTATTCCTGTGATTTAAAGCTCAACTTTCATCTTTAAGTCGTCAGGGTCACGTGATCCTTCAGGAATTATTCTAATATGATCTTATGAGCGTGAAATATAATCAGTTGTAAAATTGACTTCTTTCATAAACATAAGAATCGAATTATTACAGGCTTCTGCCAGTAGTGTATATACAGTAATCAACATTCAAAGTGGATCAAAAATGGACAAGAATGGCTAATGTTCAAAAGTTTCAGAACAACTTTGATGAAAGGTGATGATCCACTTCAAACGTTGACTACCGTATTTGATCATGAACTCAAATTGTGTTGTTTTTGCTATTGTTAAAGGCACAGCATGTAATTTCCACCACTAGTGGGCGTGTATTCACAACAAACAAAACACTGGCTCCCAGTTACATTCAGAATAGATTTTAAAGTATTATTACTGCTCTATAAATCACTAAATGGCCTAGGACCTCAATACATTACAGATATGCTCACTGAATACAAACCCAACAGATCACTCAGATCTTTAGGATCAAATAGACTAGAAATTCCAAGAGTTCAGTCAAAGCAGGGTGAATCGGCCTTCAGCTACTAACAGCGCCCCCTGCTGCTGGAATCAGCTTCCAGAAATGATCCGATGTGCTCCAACATAGGCACATTCATATCAAGACTGAACACACATCTGTTTAGCTGTGCCTTTACTGAAAGAGCACTGTGCTACGTACGACAGATCGCACTATTGTGTCATTCTTTTCTTTTTTATTCTTTTATAACCTCTCTTAACACATTTTAATCTGTTTTTTGTGTTTTTAATCACTGTCATTATTTGTTTTTATTTTCTTATACGCATCTCTTTTATTCCTGTTCATGTAAAGCACTTTAAATAGCCACGGTGTATGAAATGTGCAACCCAGGCTCATTCTGAAAACGTAGTCCCGAGGACGTTTCTGGAGACCGTGAAATACGTCCCGGGAGGTACGTATTTTGCAGTTTTTGGTTTTCGCGAATCCACTAGAGGCCGCTATGTGCACCTTTTTGGCTTCTCAGACGTCTTCCACGAGTGCCGTTCGCGCCCGCGCTGTTCTCGCATTAACCAGAGGCCACCAGAGGCCGCTGTCGAACGAACGTCTGTCCGACTGGCTGAATGATTGACTGGACCCACCCTCCTCCTTCCCTGAACCCAACCGATTTTACCGATCGACCCGCCCGCCCTAAACCCAACCAACGATTTACAAAAGCCATCCGGAAAAAGAAAAGCCCTCGTCCGATTATTTTTTTTTTTTTACCACGTTTTCGGATTTTACCACATTCTCACCCTGTTATGAACCTCTTCGCTTTATTTCTTGGATTCCGTTTTTGTCTTACCTGATTTCTGGAACCGCTTGAACTCGGTCGTCGTCGTCAGCTCCTCTCTGCATCTCAAGTCCGCCGATGTACAGGACGAGCTAACCAGACAAACTGGTTGTGGCGGGAAAGCCCTCCACACGAAGGTAAGCGGTCAGCCGGCGAGCGCTAAAAGGAACGCCGTCATACCGCCCCGCAGCATTCGCTTAAAAAACGAAATGCAGCCATACGTACCTCCGGCTACATAATTCGCGGTCTCCAGAAACGTCCTCGGGACTACGTTTTCAAAATGAGCCTGGGTTGGAAATGTGCAATAGAAATAAACTTGCCTTGCCTTACTATGGATGTCAGTGGATACAGGTTTCCAACATTCTTCAAAACATATCATTTTGAGTTTAACAGAAAAAAAAAGTTTTTGGGTGAACTGTTCCTTTAAAACAGCTTATTTCTCTGTATTGGAACCTTCTTCGAGTCAGCAAAATATACAGTATAACACCATTCTAGTGTTTCATTTAGCTTTTGTAGACACTTTTATGAACAAATCTTCCTTTAATAGCGAGCTGCTGTATTTGGTACCTGTTTTGAAGGTTTCCTGTGAGGCAGTGTGGAGCCAGTCACGCCACAGGTTTGCCGTTTGCTCGTAAATGGTGTTTTTTGCTGGAGGCATCTGGTTCTTTGGATGGTAGTCATGATTTCCCATTGCAGAATACACCTTGGTTTCTAAAGAAATACGAGTTTTACACTGTAAAAAAGGCTGGGTTCCACATTCATTCATCTTGTCCCAACACAAACTGATTAAGTTAACTTGATTGTTTTTGCAAATTTCAGTGGATTGAACATAAAACAAACAAACAAAACCCCAAGAATTGTGTTGTTTCAGCTCATTTTAAATAAGTAGTTTGATCAGGCAGCAAAAATCCTTATTTGAGAGAACAGTAAGGGAAACAGACATGCAGCGAGTGGATCTTCTGAAGGACGTACTGGGAAAAGTGCTCTTGATGATGGTGGTGAGGTTGCCGATTATTTGGAGCACAGCCGGCTCTCCCAGCTGATCATCAGGAACATGAGGAGTATCATCTCTGTCAAGATGAAGAGCTCAGTCAGGAGAAAGATATAGCATAATAAATAAAATATATATTATTTAATATTCTAAAACACACACACACACACACATACTGTATATATATATATATATATATATATATATATATATATATATTAGGGCAGCACAGAGGCGCAGTGGGTCGCAATGTTGCCTCACAACAAGAAGGTCGCTGGTTCGAGCCTCGGCTGGATCAGTTGGCATTTCTGTGTGGAGTTCGCATGTTCTCTCCGTGTTGGTGTGGGTTTCCTCCGGGTGCTCCGGTTTCCCCCACAGTCCAAACACTTGTGCTACAGGTGAATTGGGTAAGCTAAATTGTCCATTGTGTATGTGTGAGACTAAGTGTATATGGGTGTATTCCCAGTGATGGGTTGCAACTGGAAGGGTATCCGCTGCATAAAACATATTCTGGATAAGTTGTCGGTTCATTCCGCTGTGGCGACCCCAGATTAAGTCACTGAAGTCAAAATTATTAGCCCCCTCTGGTTTTTTTTTCTTTTTTAAAATATTTCCTAAATGATGTTTATCAGAGCAAGGAAATTTTCACAGTATGTCTGAAAATATTTTTTCTTCTGGAGAAAGTCTGATTTGTTTTATTTCGGCTAGAATAAAAGCAGTTTTAAATTTTTTAAAATCCATTTTAGGGTCAATATTATTAACCAATTTAAGCTATACTATTATTTCAATAGTCTACAGAACAAACCATCATTATACAATAACTTGCCTAATTACCCTAACCTGCCTAGTTAACCTAATTAACCTAGTTAAGCCTTTAAATGTCACTTTAAGCTGTATAGAAGTGTCTTGAAGAATATCTAGTCTAATATTATTTACTGTCATCATGGCAAAGAGAAAATAAATCAGTTATTAGAGATGAGTTATTAAAACTGTTATGATTAGAAATGCATGCTTTCTCTTAAAAAGAAATATTCAGGAGGGCTAATAAATCTGACTTCAACTGCACATAATCAGATGGTTTTTCCACTGCTAACTGACCGCATGATATCTGAGTTTGCAGGGCTCATACCCAGTCCACATGATGAAGTCCGGATCGGGCAGGATCTCTCTCATGGCGGTCAGGGAAGAGTTGATCAGACTCCAGGGTGAGTCGCAGACATAATCTCCATATCGGCCTGCATGTGGAGTCGGTCGGCCTCCGCTGGAAGCACATTTTGACTGAGAGCTGCTGGAGAAATTATAAGAAGGGTCCCAGTGGAGGTCTGAGATGTGCCAGAAATAACCTGCGGAAAATAAACAGAGATTACTGACATGCACACTGAAAAAATGACCGGATTTAGTACATTTTTTAAGATAAGTGGTGGCAGCAATTTATATGGGCTGATTTTAACAATTTGCCTGGGTTTCCTCCGGGTGCTCCAGTTTCCCCCACAGTCCAAACACCAGAGCACCCAGAAGAAACCCACACGAACACGAGGAGAGCATGCAAACTCCGCACAGAAATGCCTACTGACCCAGTCGAAGCTCGAACCAGTGACCTTCTTGCTGTAGGGCGACAGTGCTACCCTCTGCACCACCGTGACGCCTACATTGAGTAATGTTCAACTTAATTTGTTTGTTTAAATTCAGCCCATGGAAATTGTTTGCAACCACTTACCTCAAAAGAATTTAGTAAATCCAAGGAAACATTTTTCTCAGTGCACAATCGATGTGAGGCGATGCAGGCTGTCTTGCATCATGGAAAACTGCTAGTTATGTAATTGAATAGTTTTAGATGCACAATAAGATATTAATGGCTTAATCTTTGTAATTACAATTTAACAAAAAATAAGGACACCCACAAAGATGGTTGATTTAAAGAGATGAAGAGACATTTAAAGAGTTGAAAAGACAAATTCTGTCATCATTCATACTTAGCCTTCACTTGTTCTGAGTTGAACACAAAAGAAGTTATTTTGAAAATGTTGGAAACCTGTTACCACTGACTTTCATAGCATTTGTTTTTTCTTCTATGGAAGCCAATGGTTACAGGTTTTTAACAGCTTTTCTATCTTCTTTTGTGTCCAACATCAGGAAAAGAATACTAAGATAGACAGACAGACGGACGGACGGACGGACGGACGGACGGACGGACGGACGGACGGACGGATGGATGGATGGATGGATGGATGGATAGATGGATGGATGGGCGGGCGGACAGATAGATAGATAGATAGATAGATAGATAGATGGATAGATGGATAGATGGATAGACAGACAGACGGACGGATGGAAGGACGGACAGACAGACAGACAGACACATAGATAGATAGATAGATAGATAGATGGATGGACAGATAGATAGATAGACAGACGGATAGATAGATAGACGGATGGACAGATAGATAGACAGAGACAGACAGACAGACAGACAGATAGACGGATAGACAGACAGATAGATAGACGGATGGACGGACGGACAGATAGATAGATAGACGGATAGACAGACAGATAGATAGACAGACAGACAGACAAATAGATGGATAGATAGATAGATGGATGGACAGATAGATAGACAGACAGATAGACGGATGGACAGATAGATAAACGGATGAACGGACAGATAGACGGATAGACAGACAGATAGACAGATAGATGGATAGACGGATAAACAGACAGATAGATAGACAGACAGACAAATAGATGGACAGATAGATAGACGGATGGACAGATAAATAGATAGATGGATAGATGGATGACAAATAGATGGACAGACAAATAGATGGACAGATAGATAGACGGATGGACAGATAGACGGATGGACAGATAGATAGATAGATGGATAGACGGATGGACAAATAGATAGACAGACGGACAAATAGATGGACAGATAGATAGACGGATGGACAAATAGATGGATAGATAGATAGACGGATGGACAAATAGATGGATAGATAGATAGACGGATGGACAGATAGATGGATAGATAGATAGACGGATGGACAAATAGATGGACAGATAGATAGACGGATGGACAAATAGATGGATAGATAGATAGACGGATGGACAGATAAATAGACGGATGGATGGATGGACAGATAGACAGACAGATGGACAGACAGACGGATAGAAGGATAGACAAACAGACGGACAGATAGATGGATAGACGGACGGACAGATAGATAGATAGACAGATAGACAGACAGATAGATAGACAGACAGACAGACGGACAGACAGACGGATAGATAGATGGACGGATGGATGGATGGATGGACGGACAGACGGATAGAAGGATAGACAAACAGACGGACAGATAGATGGATAGACGGACGGACAGATAGATAGATAGACAGATAGACAGACAGATAGACGGACGGACGGACGGACGGACGGACGGACGGACGGACGGACAGACAGACAGACAGACAGATAGATAGATAGATAGATAGGTTCTTCATGGTTTTCTATTAATTTATTTGATTAAGATAATGTTTAGATGTTGTATTTGTCATTTGTCAGGATTTTGTCCTCAAACAGATTTATTTTTTAACTTGTTTGTTGATGTGATTTTTGACTGCTGTAGCTGTGAAATAACTGAAGTCATTCAGCGTAGTGATATATGAAACTGTAACGAGCTCAAAACCTGCCTGGAACTACTTTAGATGTGCATTTATCTAAAAATAACGGCACGCCTTAGAATGTGCACCGCCCAGTCGGGGTCAAGCACTCAACAGCCACATTGCAGTAATACGTATATTGTTAATAATAAATATAATTACATAATTACATAGCATGAAAAACCTTACAAAATAAATAAAAACAACAATAATAGTACTAATAACAACCACAAATAGTTTATTTTAAAAAATTAATTAAGTAAAAATAGACATTGTAAATCATTTTCATTATTATTATTATTATTATTATTATTTAGTAACATGGTCACACTTTACAATAAGCTTCCAGCAGTTCCAGGATTTCATGTACATTAATAAATGTAGAGCATTAATAATCGTTCAACATTTACTAATGCATTAATAAAATTTAAAAAGCTAATGACAGCAAAGATGAATGAATACTGTTATAAATGCATTGTTCATTCTCTGTTCATGTTAGTAAATAAATACAGGAGCTAATGTTAATTTATTGTAGTGTTACATGTTCATTTTTCCAGAAAAATAAAAACAGCACAATATTTCTTGTCCAAAAATATAACTCTGATATTTACATAAAATATATAATTCAGCAGTTATTGCCTGAATGTTTATACAGTTGTGAAGTTGGCTCTTCAGTAAACCATTAGAACATGCAACGTGGATTTTTCTTGTAAAATGAGTCCAGTAAAGAGATACCTGTCAGCGCGTCACTTCTACCAGAGACGATGAAAACGTTGAGCAGAATAAATTTCCACATGCAAGCCATTGTGAGACTGAGTAAATCTGCTCTAAACTCAGTCCACAGCCGTCAATAAACTGACAGATAAGAGTCGTCACCTGGAGCAAATGATATAGCTCACGATAACCCAGTCTCTTAAAGAGACAGTACACCCTAAAATGAATGTTTACCCATTATTTAGGTTGTTTTAAACCTTTAACAAAGTTAAATGCAAAAGAAGATATTTTGAAAAATGTTTGAAACCTGTAACCATTGACTTCAATAGTATGGAAGTCAATGGTTACCGGTTTCCATATTTTTCTAAATTTCTTCTTTTGCATTCAACTGTGGTGTTTACCTGTAACCATGGACTTTCATACATATTCAACTGTGTTAAACTGTGTTGAATGCAAAAGAGGGTATTTGGAAAAATGTTGGAAACCTGTAACCATTGACTTCCATAGTATGGAAGTCATTGGTTACAGTTTTCCAACATTTTTCAAATTATCTTCTTTTGCATTCATCTGCGTTAAATGTTAAACTGTGTAAAACAATGTTTGAAACCTGTAACCATTGACTTCCATACTATGGAAATCTATGCTTACCAGTTTCCAGCATTTTTCAAAATATCTTCTTTTGCATTCAACTGTGTTAAATGTTAAACTGTTTTAAGAAGATATTTTGAAGACTGTTTGAAACCTGTAACCATAGACTTTCATAGTATGGAAGTCAGTGGATACCAGTTTCCAAAAAATTTCAAAATATCTTCTGCATTCAACTGTGTTAAATGTGTGTTTACCTGTAACCATGGACTTTCATACATATTCAACTGTATTAAATGTAAAAGAAGATATTTTGAACAATGTTTGAAACCATAGTGTGAAAGTCATTGGGTACCGGTTTCCAACATTTTTCAAAATATCTTCTTTTGCATTCAACTGCGTTAAACTGTTTTAAGAAGATATTTTGAAGAATGTTTGAAACCTGTAACCAATGACTTTCATACTATGGAAGTCAATACTTACCAGTTTTCGACATTTTTCAAAATATCTTCTTTTGCCTTCAACTCAACTGTGATAAATGTTAAACTGTGTTAAATTAAAAGACTAGATATTTTGAAGAATGTTTGAAACCTGTAACCATTGACTTGCATAGTATGGAAGTCAATGGTTACCGGTTTCTAACATTTTTCAAAATATCTTCTTTTGTGCTTGTTTACCATAACAAAGAAAGTCAATCAGGCTTGTGACGAATGAAGTGAAAGTAAATAATATCAAAATGTTCACTTTTGAGTGAACTGTCCCTTTAAATCTCTCTCCAGCTGTTTTTAAATGCTGAGGAGGAATAAATCCAGCAGACATTTGTTACCATCAGCTGCTGTTTTGAGGGTTTGACTGTAATGCACTCCTCATACTGTACAGAAACTCAGTCTGGATGAAAATATGTGGCCTCGTGATATGAAAGATTACATGTTGCTAAATTTATAAACCCTCATTTTGTAACAAAACCCCTTAAATGCAAAGCAAATTAGTGTTAAATTGATCTAAAATGCATGTACATGTCAGAAATACTGTACGTCATAATTATACAAGTGTGTAAAGTACTTGAGTTACTGTACTTTGCACTTTATTCTAGTGTAGAGGTCATCTTGCTGAACTAATGACAGGAAATCAAATAGCCTTGAATGCTGTCAGCTGGAGTTAATGATATAGCCTTAAAGAGTCTTAAAGAGACAGTACACCCTAAAATAACAGTTTGCTTACTATTTACTCTCTCTCAAGTGGTTCCAAACACTTACCAAAGCTGAATGCAAAGGAAGATATTTTGAAGAGTGTTTGAAACTTGTAATCATGGGCTTCTATAGTATGGAAGTCAATTGTTACTGGTTTACAACATTTTTCAAAATATCTTCTTTTGCATTCAACTGTGTTAAATGTTAAACTGTGTTAAATGTTAAACTGTGTTAAATGTTAAACTGTGTTAAATGTTAAACTGTGTTAAATGTTAAACTGTGTTAAATGTTAAACTGTGTTAAATGTTAAACTGTGTTAAATGTTAAACTGTGTTAAATGTTAAACTGTGTTAAATGCAAAAAATTATATTTTGAAAAAAATTTGAAACCTGTAACCATTGACTTCTATAGTACTGAAGTCAGCGGTTACCGTTTCCAACATTTTTCAAAATATGTTCTTTGCATTCAACTGTGTTAAATGTTAAACTGTTAAACACAAAATTACATATTTCGAAGGATGTTTGAAACCTGTAACCATTGACTTCAATAATATGGAAGTCAATGGTTATCGGATATTTAGATATTTTGAACAATGTTTGAAACCTGTAACCATTGACTTCTATAGTATGGAATTAATAAATTACATGATTCTCACTGTAAAATGCTAATATTTGCCTAATTACCCTAAATTGTCTAGTTAACCTAATTAACCTAGTTAAGCATTTAAATGTCACTTTAAGCGGAATAGTGTCTGAAGAATATCTAGTCTAATATTATGTGCTGTTATCATGACAAAAAGAAAAAAAAATCAGTTATTAGAGATGAGAAATGTGTTGAAAAAATAAACAGAGCGGCTAATAATTCTGACTTTTATATATATATATATATATATATATATATATATATATATATATATAAACATAAATACTATACATATAACAAAATGTAAAAAATTATATATATATATATATATACACATTATACATATAACATAAAAATCTGACAAATAATGAATGTAACATATGTCTGTGTAAATGTGTCTCCATTTTCAGCAAAGGAACTCTGACCACTGTGCCATGCAGTATATAAAGGGCCTTTAAAATATTATTATGCAAATCACAAAAAGATGACCCACCCCTCACAGTCTACAATTTGTCCCAAACATGAGCTCATTTTCTACGCCATCATAAGTAATTGAAAATAACCCAGAAACCATCAAAAAGGCTTTAAGACCAAGAGGATGTTAGCCGTCACTCCAGGGCTGAAATTGAGTCCACTCCGGCCCTGTTGCTGTCTATGTTGTTACAATTGTAATATTTAATAATACTGTGATATTCAAGATTGTGAAGTCATACAGCTCTGGATAACTTGAAAACAGTCTCTCCCTCCATCTTTAGGAGGTTTTCCAGCTGTGGTGGCAGACCTTTAACACAAATCTAACTACCTATGGCGTTATTTCAATGACAAATGGAGAAATATCGTAAGCGCAGGATTACAAGTCGAGATCATATTTACGTGCAATACTCTTGCTTGCCGATTTCCTCTGCTCGTGCACAAAACCTCAAATATACACTACTCAAGCGCAGATCATCTTGTGCACTCTCAAATAAACGCTGATGAAATGCGATTTAGCGCGTTTATGTAGGGAGTATGTCTCTAACATTTATTAGATTTGCTAGGAATGAAAGTCTCCAATAGACCTACGGAGCAGCATTAATGCGTCATGACGTAAAGTGAAACAGCTATAAACTCCAGCAAAATAGAGTCATTGTATGCAGAGCCACAGACCTTTATCTATAAATAAAATATAAAATGGAAACTGTGTTCATCTTAACTGAAAGCTATGCCGCGTTTGCTGTGGCCTCACACATCACGCACCTGTCAGTCAGTCAGCATGTAACCTCAAAGGGTTAAACAGATAGCGCTGTTATAACTGACTTACCTTTTAATACGTGCGATTATATCCGCTATTAAAATCAACAACAACAACAATGACTGAATGTTTTGAAATGGGACGCTGTAATGTAGCCGTGGAGGGATGCATTTTTGTGTGGCCGCCATGGAAGAATGAATGTAGCGGAAACCATGCTCTTTAAAAGTTCTCTGTAGTTGTCTTGACAACACAAACTGCTGCTCTGGGATGAGCCGCGTGCAAAACAATTGCGGCCGTTAGTAAACCATTCAAAAGATGCCCCTCTTAACGCAAAAAAAAACCACATTCAATCGGCCCTTTGTGCAGCCAAACTAAAAATATATGAAATTATATATTTTTAATTGTTTAACTGATACTATTATTCGGTTACAAAAGCACCCTTTCGGTTAACGGTCAATCGATTATTTTGAGCATACCTAGTACCGGGTCAGTTTGTTACTTGCATAGTTTTTAATTTAACACTTTAACAGATTGCCATCTATCTATCTATCTATCTATCTATCTATCTATCTATCTATCTATCTATCTATCTATCTATCTATCTATCTATCTATCTATCTATCTATCTATCTATCTATCTATCTATCTATCTATCTATCTATCTATCTATCTATCTATCTATCTATACATCCATCCACCCACCTATCCATCCATCGTTCTTTGTATCATTCTATATTTTTATCTATCTATCCATCCATCTCATTCTATCTATCTATCTATCTATCTATCTATCTATCTATCTATCTATCTATCTATCTATCTATCTATCTATCTATCTATCTATCTATCTATCTATCTATCTATCTATCTATCACCTTCTGCACCTTTAATGGAGTGATTGGCTATTCGCTGATAAAAGACAGAAATGCATAAAAGTAAACAAAATTGCTTCTCATATATGTCCACATGTCATATAAAACCAACACCGGCTCATTGTGGATATGTACCCCTGTCTAAATTTCTGGAGAGCTTTAAAATGGATGCTACGGGGCGGTATGAGGCTACCGACGGCTTGTGTTCCTTTTAGTGATACCAGCTGACCACTTACCTCCACTGGCTTTTACCAGATTGCCCAGTAGCCTGCTGTGTACGTCAGTGGACTTGGGCCGCAGAGTTGACCGTGATGACAGCATTTGAGTCCGGCGAAGAACGGTTCCAGAAACCAGGTAAAACCACAGCAAAAAACATTAAATAAATAAACAAGAGGCTGAAATTGTGGTGAAATCACTTGCCCATGATGGCTCTTCTTATTCTAGATTGTTTTTGAAAACACTATAAGAGTTTAGGGAAGGGTGTGGGTGGGTCTTTCAGTCATTCAGTCAGCAGCAAGTTGGCCTGCTGGATTTATGCAAAAAGAGAACCTGCAAGAAATTTGAGATCATCAAAAAGCATACACAGCGCCCTCTGGTGGATTTGCAAAAGCCAAAACTGCGAGCAGACGTACCTCCGGTTACGTATTTCGATGTCCTCAGAAATGTAGACCTGGGTACATATCCGTAATGAGCCTAGGTTGCATAAAACCCCCCAAAAACATGACCCTTGATTTAAACGTGTGTATTATAAGCAGACTTGCCATGTCTGCATAAAATATTTTAAGAAATCACCAGCATGACACAAATTCCGATAACCTCATCACATCCTATTTTTAATTGGATCAGATGGATAAATAATACTGATAGAGATCACAATCAACTTAAAACAATCAAAATAACAGAAACAGACACTTAACAGACTCGCCAAGTCCTTCGCGGTCAGCTGAGCTGTATTTATATATGGCCTCGAGAGCATTTCATGAACTGAAACAAGTCAGTTCACGCATATACATGATCTGAACTCCTGGCTTTAGTAATGTTAATCTTGGAAAATCACGCCAATGTACTGTGAGATCAAATGTTTACACCATGTGAACACCATGTACAAAAGTATAATGATCAGGAAAAATAAATGCATCTGAAATAATGGCCTCAAGAAATTGAGAGTAATTGGTCTTCCAGTCAGTTGAAGTATGTGTTTGACCTGCCAGGATTAACAGTGGAGATGAAATCGCAAAGGTATTATTGAGAATACAAATGTACGACTGTTGAAAATGCATCTGATTGCGTGAGTAAATAAAGGTCAAATGACAGATCATTGATGTTGTGGTAATTAAACTGATGTGATCGGTGAGAAAAGTGGGCAAGCTTAATAAAATGAATAGTGTTGCATTTCCACAACACATCTGCACCTATCTTTCTTACAATTTCGACTTTTTTTCCCTCGTAATTCTGAGTTTAAAGGAGACCTATTATGCCCAAGATGTAAAATAATTCTCTGATGTCCCTAGTGTGTGTGTGTGTGTGTGTGTGTGTGTGTGAAGTTTCAGTTTACCACACTAATAATGCTTCATAACTCTTTGAAAACTGACCCTTTTAGGCTTTGATCCTAATTGTGTCATTTTGGTGGCTGTCACTTTAAATTCAAATGAGCTCTTTTCAAAAGAGGGCGGAGCTATGCCTGTGTGTCAGCATAGTGGCACATTCAAAAACAAGACATTCTATGCTAATGAGGGAGATATGGTCACTAGTGGGCGGGGCTTTCCCCCTCTGATGACACATACAAAGTGAGAATGTCAATCAAAGTGTTTCTGCAGACTGTTTAATATCAAGTCTGATTATGAAGAATAGAGTTAATTCATTTTCAACATTAGCAGCTGCTTATATTCACACACTTTATAAACCTCTTATAAAAGAGATTTTTGTATAATAGGTCCACTTTAAAGTTGCAATATGAAATGAATATCTCATAATAATATCTTATTTAATAAATTCAGATGTTATTTTTGCACTTCTGATTTGATTTCTGAAGTCAGTATTTTTAGTTAAAAGTCAGTATTTTGAGTCCCAATTACACACACAGGGTGGGCTATTTATATGGATACACCTTAATAAAAAGGGAATGGTTGATGATATACGTCCGGTTTGTGGCACATTAGTACATGTGAGGGGGCTTGTAAATAACTCATGAAAGAATAAAGATACGTTAAAACCAAGCACACTATTGTTTTCTTGTGAAATTCCCAATAACTTTATTAAGGTGTATCCATATAAATGGCCCACCCTGTATATTTACATTTTTTCTTACTTTTACTGTGGAGGAAACAACCTTCAATAACAATTTAATCTGCACCGCAAAAAAATGATTTCCCTACTTACAGTTTTGGTCTTGTTTATAGTATTCATTCTTTCATTTTCTTTTTGGCTTCGTTTCTTTGATAATCAGAGGTCCTTCCACAGCGGAATGAACTGCCAACTTATCAAGCATATGTTTTACGCAGCGGATGCCCTTCCAGCTGCAACCCATCACTGGAAAACATCCATACACACTCATGCACTACGGACAATTTAGCTAACCCAATTCACCTGTACTGCATGTCTTTGGGGTAAACCGGAGCACCCGGAGGAAACCCACATGAACACGAGAAGAACATGCAAACTCCACACAGAAATGCCAACTGACCCAGCCGGGGCTCCTTCTTGCTGTGAGGCGATTATGCTACCCATTTCGCCACTGTGCTTCCCTGTTTATAGTATACATATTAAATTTAATGATCTGAAATTGGCTTTTAAATGTTTATATAATCATGTTCCAATCCTGTTTTCTGATCTAATCAGTAGGCATCAAACCTCTCAGAGTCACACGGGCAACTGCTAATGGTGACTGTCTAGTGCAGGCATGGGCAAACTCGATGCTGGAGGGCCGGTGTCCCTGCAGAGTTTTGCTCCAACACTAATCAAACACACCTGAACACCCTAATTAGTGTCTTCAAGATCACTAGAAAGCTACAAGCAGGTGTGTTTGATTAGGGTTGGTGCAAACTATGCAGGGGACACCGGCCCTCCAGGATCGAGTTTGCCTATCCCTGGTCTAGTGCCAAAGTGTAAGACCTCATTTGGTCAATCTGTCTTCTCTGTAAAGGGAGCCAAACTGTGGAATGATTTACCTGTTAGCTTAAAATCAGAAAGTAACCTAAATATTTTTAGTAGTGTTCTTAAAAAGTGGTTAAAAGCAAAACAGTGTTTGCACAAATAGTCTACTGTTAGTTTGTAGATCATGTCGCCTTTGCTTTTGCTCCATTAATTTTATGCAAAGGATTATAATGCTGTGTATGTTTTTTATTATAGCTCCATTTTGTCAATTTGGTCAAGCCTCCTGTGGACAGGTGTTGAGAATTAGCAAGTTTGCTAAAACACTTAAACAAATGCATTTGGTTGTCTAGTGTAAATGTCCATGTCAAATAAATAAATAAACAAATAAAATAAATATCAAAAATATTCTTAAATCAAGAAGCATTTTCTTGACAAGTAAAAAAAACAGTCTTGTTTTTAGAAATAACATGCAAGACTTAACTGAGTTTTTCCTTTAAACAAGCAAAGTAATCTGTCAAAGCAGTAATTGCATTATAATTAATAATGAGATTATTTCACTTACCCCACTGACAGATTATTTCACTGTTTTAAGAAAAAAACTCACCCTATTTTGAGATATTATTTCTAAAAACAAGACAATATTTTTTACTTGTCAAGAAAATGCTTCTTGATTTAAGAATTTGTAGATATTTATACTATAAACAAGACAAAAACTCCAAATAAGAAACGCTATTTTTTTTGCAGTGTGACAGAACATTTACTGATATTAATACCCAATTTTCACGCAACTGGGTCTTACTATAATAAATATACATTCATAAATAACCATGTCTATTTGGTAAATGTGGAGTACATTATGTTTTGCAGCCAAACATAATTTCTTGGTATAAATTGAGCTCGACTATGTATTGTGCATGTATCAGTACACCAAAAACAAAATAATAATAATAAAACAGCTGAATAAACCAGCATGAGAAGAGAATGAATACAATTACAGAGCACACCTTTAGTAAAACTTAAATAAAAGCTTATATATCCTTACTTGGCTTTGGAGAAACTCAGTTAAAGGTTTCGTGATAGTTGCTATATTTACAAAAAACTCTGCAGCAATATTTCTGTGTGACTCAGCGGCTCATCGTGTTCAGCATTTGTATAATAATAGAAAAGCTAAATTATTTTTTAAATCCACTCTAATAAAATATAAATAGTATTTTTAAATGACGTAATATAATAGTAATAATGTAAAGTGGATATAAAACGTCTCCACACCCCTGTTAAAATGCAAGGTTTCTGTGTTGTAAAAAATGAAACAACAGCATACTTACAGTGAAGCATGGTGGTGGCAGAATCGTGCTTTGGGGTTGCTTTTCTTCAGCTGGAGCTGAGGTCTTAGTAAAGGTGGAGGGAATGATGAACAGTGATAAATACCAGTCAATACTAGAAGAAAACCTTTGGGTTCTACTAGGAAGCTGAAGATGAAGAGGATCTTCATCTTTCAGCATGATAACGATCCAAAAGCACACATCCAAATCAACAAAGGAATGGCTTGACCAGAAGAAAATTATAGTTTTGGAATGGCCCGGCCAGAGCCCAGACCTGAATCCCATTGAACAAAGAGAGCTGTGCACAGGAGATGTCCTCGCAATCGGACAGATTTTAAGCATTATGCAAGGAAGAGTGAGCTAATACTGCCAAGTCAAGATGTGACATGCTGATAGACTCATGCCCAAAAAGACTGTAATAAAATCAAATGGTGTGCACACTTATGCACATTATTTTTGGTTCCCGGCACCTAAAAGATTTGAGTTTGTTCTTTATGCAGTTGTCCAGTTTATAGTTTACATTAAAGGTGGAAAACGTTATAAAATGATTTACGGTAGTTTAATTTTTTTTACAACGCAGAAACCTTGCATTTTAACAGGGATGTGTAGACTTTTTAATATCCACTGCATCTCACACATTTATAATGCAATCTTAACTGTGGTTTTTGGTATTGCACCAAAGGAGCATCTTTGGTAGTGTCTGTGAAGTGCCACAGGAGGGCGCCAAACTGCAAAAAATGCTTTTCTTACATGGATTCTGTCTTATTTCTAGTCCAAATATCTAAAAACCCTTAAATCAGGAAGCATTTTCAGGACAAGCATAAAATATTGTTTTATTTTCAGAAGTGATGCGCCAAAATAAAGTGAGTTTTTCCTTAAAACAAGCAAAACAATCTGCCAATAGGGCGAGCAATATAATCAAAATGAAAAACAAGATTATTTTGCTTAACGAATTAGCAGATTATTTACACTGTAAAAAAACAGTAAAATTTACAGTATTACTGGCAATTTTGGTTGCCAGTAATTCATTCATTCATTTATTTTCTTTCCGGCTTAGTCCCTTTATTAATCTGGGGTTGCCACAGCAGGATGAACAGCCAACTTATCCAGCACATTTTTACGCAGCGGATGCCCTTCCAGCTGTAACCAATCACTGAGAAACATCCACACACACACTCATTCACACTCATACACTACGGACAATTTAGCCTATCCAATTCACCTGTACCGCATGTCTTTGAACTGCGGAGGAAACCGGAGCACCCGGAGGAAACCCACGAACGCAGGGAGAACATGCAAACTCCACACAGAAACGGCAACTGACCCAGCCGAGGCTTAAACCAGCGACCTTCTTGCTGTAAGGCGACAGCACTACCTACTGCGCCACTGCTTCGCCTGGTTGCCAGTAATACTGTAAAATCTACAAGTAAACTGTAAATTAACATTTGTTCGGTAGTTTTACAACACAATTGTAATTATTAATTTACAAAGCACTTGTAAATTTTACAGTATTACGGGCTGCATTTACGAGCACACTGTAAATTAACAGTTACAACTGTGTTGCAAACTACAGCACAATTGTAATTGCTAATTAACAGCGCACTTGTAAACTTAGAAGTACTGGCAACCAAAATTGCCAGTAGAACTGTAAATTTTACAGCATTTTATTTTGTTTTGGGGGAAAACTCACATTATTTTAACATATTATTTCTTAAAACAAGACAATATGTTTTGCTCGTCTAGAAAATGCTTCTGGATTTTGAGATATTTGGGCAAGACAACAGATCTGCATAAGAAAAGCCTATTTCTGCAGTGCAGATGTCTAAAAGTGAGTGTGGAAGTTGTTTGCGGTGGACTGAGGGTCGATGTGTTTTAGGTGACACGCGTGGCAGAGCAAGTGTCCGTCCAGAGGATAACAGCGGTGACCTTCTTCATCATTCAGCTCCATTTGACAGTCCTGAAGAAAAAACATCCACATGTTGAGCAAAACAGCTTTACGACATCAGCAGATCATCACCAAACACAAAAAATCAGTCCACAGGCATTTAAAGAGCATTTCAACGTGGTCCTGTCATTGGCCCATGAACATTTCCAGCTTGTTATCAAACTATTTCACAAGAGTAAGAGGCAACTCAATGTTAAAACAGCTTTGATAATGGTATTTATCAATATGTGGCTCTTTCTGGATTCTCAGTAGCTATAGAAATAATAAAAACAGGAAATATATTGGGACCACTGTTTATGTTTACAACTCTCAAAATGGAGCTGTAGTGCTGGTTAAAAATGCATCAGGTGTGACTATGGAGCCTTGTTACATTTTCCAGGCTTCTCAGCAGCAGAAGTCGTCAGTGAAGTAACTAGCATCACCTCCAAACTCACCTCACAGTGGTAACACTCCACATGATAGTCCCTGTCCATGGAGACCACGCGAATGGTTTCATCCGATCCCTACGACAATAAACAACCAATGAGATGACAGCACACATCTCTCCGATAACCAAACGAAAAACAGATTCTAGAATTAAGGTGGCGGAGTGGCTTAGTGGTTAGCACTGTCGCCTCACAGCAAGAAGGTTGCTGGTTCGAGTCCCTGGGTCAGTTAGCATTTCTGTGTGGAGTTTGCATATTCTCGCCGTGTTGGTGTGGGCTTCCTCCGGGTGCTCCGGTTTCCCCCACATACCAAACACATACGCTATAGGGGAACTGAATAAGCTAAATTGGCTGTAGTATAGACCATTTTCTTGGCTGCTGCATGGAGGGCGCCATAACGACCAGCGACTTCCGGTAGAATGCTAAGAACTTCCGTTTACAGCATTTACAACAGGTAATTTGCGCTCCGAAAATGGGTTTCAAAAGCGTTTTGAGTGAATTACGGAGTGTTTTTGTGACACACAACTTTGAAAGGTGTGTGTTAAAGCCGTTTTAATCTGTCAGATGTGGATCAAGCGCGCGAGAAAAACGTTCTCCTAGTTTACGTGTCTGCTGTCAGAAAAACAGTGTCACACACACACGCACACACGCAATACTTCACTGCATTATAGAGCAAACCAGATTACAGGTATGCAAATCATGCAATTTACAAAAATGACCAGTAAAAGTCCGTGACTGATACTCTCTGCTGGCTGATTTGCATGTTTAATCGTGAGCCGTTTATGTTTTATTTAGTGTGTAGTATTCACCACGGTTTGTGTTTTTCTGTCATTTCAAAATGTCAATCTATTTCACTTTCTCACACTTATTAAATCAGTGTGTCAGTGGGACAGTACAGGAGGCTTCATTTAAACAGCAGAAGATGCTTTCAAATGATCAGTCCAGGAGGTGGCGCTGATCGACAACAGTATCAGTTTAAAGATGATAAATGCAGGTAAAATAGATTAAAACTATCGTTTCAAAGCTGTCCAAATGTGACTGTTTACATGATCAGCTGCCGACCGGAAGTTCTTAGCATTCTCCTTGCGCATACATACAAGGCATAATGGGTAATTTTGCGTTCCAAGAAAAAGGTCTATATGTGGTGACCCCTGATAAATAAGGGACTAAGCCAAAGGAAAATGATTGAATGAATCAGACCAGAAGTGTCGAGCCAAAAGGCTGCAGCCACTCGTACATTAGGAATAAGGCTGATATATTAAACCAGTATATTGTTGTTTTCTGGGTAATGTGGTGATTTGAGCTGTGAACTGTGCTCATGATACACTAGGCTCTGATCGGAGAGTTTCTCATAATGCAGTTCAATGTTCTGGCTCTGAACTGAAGCCTCTCATGACGGTGTCAGAGATCCGCATGCCTCTGGGGTTGTGTCTCTAATAATAGAGAGCAGGGGCTTTAACAAATTACTCATGCCTTAACTTAGTAGAGATCACTCCTTCATTACTGCTGAGAGAATTATCTTCAGTAACAGACCTAAAGGAGGAGGGTTGTGATGTTCTAGATAGTGCATGAAGCTGTAGTTGTGAAGGTCTCAGCATTCATTCATTCATTTTCCTTCAGCTTAGTTCCTTATTTATCAGGGGTCGCCACTGTGGAATGAACCGCCAACTATTCCAGCATATGATTTACACAGCGGATGTCCTTCCAGCCACAACCCAGTACTGGGAAACACCCATACATACTAATTCTCACACACTCATACACTACAGCCAATTTATCATTCATTCATTCATTTTCTTTTCTGCTTAGTCCCTTTATTACTCTGGGGTCGCCACAGTCCTCCATGAGCTTGGAGGACTGCATCCATACATCTCTGCAATGACTCAAATCACTGATTAATAAAGTCATCTGGAATGGCAAAGAAAGCCTTCTTGCAGGACTCCCAGAGTTCATCAAGATTCATCTTCAATGACTCCACCTTCATCTTACCCCAGACATGCTCAATAATGTTCATGTCTGGTGACTGGGCTGGCCAATCCTGGAGCACCTTGACCTTCTTTGCTTTCAGGAACTTTGATGTGGAGGCTGAAGTATGAGAAGGAGCGCTGTCCTGCTGGAGAATCTGCCCTCTCCTGTGGTTTGTAATGTAATGGGCAGCACAAATGTCTTGACACCTCAGGCTGTTTATGTTGATCATCCACTCTGCAGATCTCTCGCACACTCCATACTGAGTGTAACCCCAAACCATGATTTTTCCTTCACCAAACTTGACTGATTTCTGTAAGAATCTTGGCTCCACGGCTAGACTTTTGTCAAGTAGTGTATAAATGTTCATACATTTAAAAATATATATAACCTTTTAAAGATGTAATATGCTAATGACCTTTAAACAAGTCACAACGGTCTTGTGAAAAGGGTCCATTGTGTGCAAGTTCTAGTTAATCGAGGGAACGCATGAAAAAATCATGACTTCCATTTACTGTTTTGTTCTTCTTGCATGTCGTGTGGGTCTATGTAAGATCGGTCTCTGTATGAAGAGTTTGTAAAGGGTGAATGGGTTCTGTTACATGTGTCTTACCTCAGAGGGAAGGATGGGCTGATTACAGGCTGCACATTTAGGAGCGAGAACCCTGAAGAAGACAAGAGAAAGATGAGAAATCACAAAGAGCATGGAATAATAATGAATAATGAAAGCCCTCCATTAAAGAAAAGATGAAAGGCATCAGGATCACTCTTTACCCGGTGTACAAAAACTTGTTTAGTGGGAAAAACAGTACACTTACAAATGTCAGCGCATTAGATCAAACATCAAAGCAAGTGTTTTCTGCTATTTGATTATGCTAGAGGTTTTCTCAGAGCTAATTAAAACAAGTGAATCTTTACAGTCAAAATATAATGCAGCTCTCTTACGGTGGGCAATATTGGTAATGTACACAAGCTTTAGTGCTGCTGTTGCTAAAATCAACACTAATATTGAGACAAACAACAGTGTGATATTCAAATTATAGATTCAATCAAAACCCATTGTCAAAAAAATCAATATTTTAGGTGATCTCCCTCTCATAAATTCATTCATTCATTTTATTTTCGGCTAAGTTCCTTTATTAATCCGGGGTCGCCACAGCGGAATGAACCGCCAACTTATCCAGCATCCAAGTGATTTTACAAGAGAGGTTAAAGGCCTACAAATCTACAATTTAGTTCTGTGTGGTCATGTGCAAGAAATAATGCTTCATGACTACCAGATTCAAAACTTTGTAGAGCTAAAAACCGAGGCTCTGCCTAGCCAAATACAAGGAAAAAAGACGGAGCTGTAGAAGCCCTGGATAATCCTCAACAAGCAAAACGACTGCATTCTGACAGAGAACTGCACCTGTACAGCAGGGTATGTGAACTTACATGTTTACATTTCATTCTTAGCAGTCAGTGTCTGCAGTTTAATTCACCATATTTTGCTGAAATCATTGCTGCATACAATGAGTAATGTGTATGATTCAGCATAGCGTGAACAAACCTGATATAAAATAAGAACTGCAGAGTCCAGCATTTTTAATTAGGTCCTCACTCCATTCAGCTCTTCTGATGGCTGTTAGCCAAAGACATCCGCGGTTGACATTAAAAGCAGTGTGGTGTACGGTAAAATTTAATTAATAATTTTTCGATTTTGGCATCCTACCGCACAACACATGTTTGCTATTGCACCTGGTCTTTTTTTGCAACCGGTATGCTCGGTTGAACATGTGACGTCATGCGTGATGTAGGTTGGTAATTCCCCTATATAAACTAATATAAAACAGGCATACGTCACTTGCATATATAACACCATGGAAATGACATTAAGATACCTACCGGTTTAAAAATGGAGATTAAAAGAAGATGGCAAAATGAGAACGTTTCTGTCACAAACTATAGTAAAACAACTTGTCAGAAAGAATTTAAATAATTAAACCCTGCGGACACATTAAATAGAGGAATGGAGAAAAGGGCGCTGTTTTATTATCAGCTGTCAGTCAGCGCCCGCTCTTTTTTCCTGGTCATTGCCGTGTGCTGTGTAAATGCAGATAATTGAATACGAGTCACTTTTAAAAGATGATGTAAGCAGGTCAGCACAAAAAATAAATAATAAAATAAAATAAATTGCATACAGTCACAAAATCAGAATTGACCATCAAGATCTGCAGCCGAAGAAACTGGAGTAAACTGAAGATATGCTGGCTCATATATTAGCTTCAATCCCAGAAGGACAAAGTGGAAAAACCCTTGATTTAATCTCCATATGGTCTCCACCTGACTGACTGAGGTTTGGGAGCAACAGTAATCGTGGCTCACTTCACCGCTCACGGCTAAGGATGCATGAGAAGAATCTGCACACACACACACACACACTCAAGAGCAATAAAACTCACTATGAAATGCCATTACATCAAGCTACTGCTAGGAAAATGCCTGTGGAAGACATTATGAAGAACTCTCCACAACACACATCTACAATCAGCTGAAGGAAATGTATGTAGCTCACTTCATGCATCTGGAGCTAATGTTCACTTTGCATAATCTATTATGCTAAAATAACTTTTATAAAGGGTTTAAACAAGTTGTGTGTCAGGAGTGTGTGAATATAACCAGCTTCTAATGGTAAAAGTGAATTAATCCTATTTTTATAAGCACACACATCATAAAAACTGTCTGCAGAAACACTGATTGACACATCCTATATTTATGTACACTGTGTGTGGACCTGCAGCTCTACACCAGCTCACCTGTGGTAGTCCTTCACGCAGTAGATCTTGTTCTCGGTGTCCACAGTGAAAGGCACTCCGTCCAGACTCTCATTACAGATGGCGCAGCGGAAGCAGCCTGGGTGGTAAGACTTTCCCAGCGCCTGCAGGATCTGAGGAGGAAACAACACGTTCACATGTTAACACACAACACAGACTGTATCTGATTAGTCTCCTCTTGCGTCAAAGTGACTCCAGACGAGGAGATGGGCATCTGTGCATGGGGAGCAAAGCTAGAGCTTCAATATATCAAATGCTATTAACTGTTATGTATAGTTGGAGTCAGAATTATTAGACTCCTGTATATTATTGCCCCAATTTCTATTTAACGGATAGAAGATTCTTTTCAACACATTTCTAAACATAATAGTTTTAAAGTGGTGGTCCAGAGTGTATTTTTAGCATGGTTGTGTTTATAAGATGCAAAGCAATGTTTGCTCATGCTTTATTTGTAGAAAATCATGTTATTTTCACTCATATATCTTACTTTGATTATATACAGCTACTCAGCTAACGTGAAACCACTGTCATATTTCCTAGTTCCTCTGTAAGTCCGCCCTCAAGAGGCTCTGATTGGTCAGCTAACATAATGTGCTGTGATTCGCAGATTGGCTCAACGTCACCAGGGAAAGTGTCACGCTCCTACAAGCACACGCTTTTGCGCTGGGTAACACTGTCAGTCAGAGCAGCTGTTAGCCACATCAGGTTGAGCCTGAATCAGACAGAAAATTAAGAGCACACAGCTGAAGCTCATACCTGCTCTCTAAAATAACATCTGACAAGTGTCTTTCACATATATTCGGGTTATAAGCATGTGTAAGTAATATGAAACATCACATAGCTTTTGTGAGTTCATTATCTGAGATGTGAACGCAGAAAGCGTCCGCATAGAGAGACACTGCAGCGCTGCTGAAGATTGTGGCTGTTTACCGCAGTTTGACAGATAATATGAGTTTGTAGCTAAATTACGTGCAGTGCCAAACAGCATTTCCCATTGTGTACATCCTTGTTTCATTCCTCAGTACAAAATAACATTACGCTAGAAAACTATGCATGTACAGTTGAGTCAGAAATTATTAGCCCCCCTGTATTTTTTTCCCCCAATTTCTGTTTTAATGGAGAGCGATTTTCTTCAACACATTTCTAATCATAATAGTTTTAATAACTCATCTCTAATAACTGATTATTTTATCTTTGTCATGATGACAGTAATAATATTTGACTAGATATTCTTCAAGACACTTCTATACAGCTTAAAGTGACATTTAAAGGCTTAACTAGGTTAATTAGGGTAACTAGGCAGGTTAGGGTAATTAGGCAAGTTATTGTATAGCGATGGTTTGTTCTGTAGACTATCGAAAAAAAATTTAGTTTAAAGGGGCTAATAATATTGAGCTTAAAATGGTTCATAAAAAATGCAAAACTGCTTTTATTCTAGCTGAAATAAAACAAATAAGAGTTTCTCCAGAAGAAAAAATATTATCAGACATACTGTGAAAATTTCTTGAAAATGTTAAACATCATTTGGGAAATATTTAAAAATGAAAAAAAAATGGCGCTAATAATTCTGACTTATAATAATAAGAATATAATAATTCTGATAAATTTGAACAAATGAAAACACTTACAGGTTGTGGCTCACAATCCACAGCTTCATCTATTCTGGTTGGAGCTGCTCCTTCTTTGAGGAGTTTTAGCCGAATCCAGCACTGAACTGAGAGATATTCTGGAAGCTGTCCTTTGTCAAATGTTACCTATATCTTTTATAATTCTCTTAAACATTATTAAAATTAAACAGTAAGCACTTCTCTCTTTGTGTCGTGTCCTTTGGAAGCCCAAATACAGAAACAGAAGAAGCTCTGTGGAAATAGCAGCGTTCGGACGCCATTTTAGCTTCCTCTGCTATAACATTACAGCGCCTCTTTGATGCATAGGATGTGTGCGCGTGGTGAATGCCTGTAACCTGAAGCGTTTGTGATCTCACTAGCCCGGATGTATCTTTTTGTAGTCCCCAAACTTTGTTGGCTGTAGGCTTTGATAAGTTAAGTCTGTAAAAGCTAATGTCTCTCTTTGCATTGAATGTTGAGCACATTACATTCAGAGATGTTTATGTTCACACAGCTACATTACACATCAGCTAAAGTTTAAAATATGATATTGTAGTAGACCACCCCTTTAAGACTCATTTCTAATAATCGATTTTTATCTTTGCTATGATGACAGTAAATATTATTTGACTAGATATTTTTCAAGACACTAGTATTCAGCTAAAATGTACATTTAAAGGCTTAACTAGGTTAATTAGGTTAAAGTTAGGGTAATTAGGCAAGTTATTATATAACAGTGCTTTGTTCTGTAGACTATCAAAACAAATATAGCTTAAAGGGGCTAATAATATTGACCTTAAAATGGCTTTAAAAAATATAAACTGCTTTTATTCTAGCCGAAATAAAACAAATAAGACTTTCTACAGAAGAAAAAATATTATCAGAAATACTGTGAAAAATTCCTGAATCTGTTATAAAAATAATAAATAATAATCACAGGAAGGATATATTTATTTTTTGGCACAAATTTAGCCTTGTTTTAGCCTAGACACCTATGTTTGAACATCCACCAAACACAATACAATGCTTGCTGTGCCAATGGTAAATGAGGAATTGATTACATCTAATCAATGTAAAGAGCACTACATAAGACGATTTTAACCCCAGGCAGCTCTTTTAAGCTCCAGTTGACTGTCAGTGGTGTGATATCATGACTAATGCAGTGTGTGAGCGGCGCTTCATCACACTCACCATGTCCATGATTAAATGTCCACACACACTGCATTTGTCGGCAGACTGCTGGAATCCAGAGTACTGTAAAAGACAAGAAGAGAGCTTTCAGATGACTCTCATTCATTTCCATCACTAAACCGCATAACATTTACAGCTCAGACACAATCATCTCTAACTGAAGAACATTCAATAAACACAAACTGCATAATCAGAGTCAGGAATCTGTTTCATCTCCACTTCTAATGGCACTAAACACATGCTCAAAGTCATGCGAGTTTTATTTGTGGGTAATCTAATATGCATCTAATTTATTGAATTAAATCAATAACGTTAGAACCATATCAGGACACAAAACGTATCTGATCTTTGGCAGTTCTTAACAATTCTTAAAAAAACAACATTTAGCATTAACAAAAATAAGTCAGGCACTGCTAATCAAACTCCCAATCTGGGATGCGTTTCCCAAACAACGACGTAAGTCGCGACTGAACTATCATAGTATGATGCATCGTTTGGGAAAAGAAAGATGTAGTGACGAGTGTTTCCCAAAACCCGTAGTTTCTCTGTCACAGATCCATCGCTTGAACCACGTTAGTTATAACGTAAAACGCTCATAATGACGCTCTAAACTGGGTGGAGTAACTACTACTTTAGAGAAGAACTTCATCATTTCTTTGTGCAAATTATATTGTTTTACACGCACTCAATTAAAAAAATCCAATATTAGTCTTGTTAAAAACATGCTCTCCATATTAACTGAAATATATGTAAACGGCACATATAGAGCCTGTGTTTCCTTTACAAATATTATTGAGAACATTACATATTCTAATCTCAAACAAAATCACTTACAAAAGCTGACACGTATTCTAATATCACATTTAAATCATATAAATAAGTAAATAATTAGGCGATTTATTAAGAAACGGAATTTAATATTTATTATTTTTTAGGAAATAAAAAAAAAATCTACTTTAATAATAATTTTAATGATGATGATGATGATTATTATTATATTATTATTAAGTAGGATATTGTTAATTTATTTTTTTTTATTACTTTGAAAAGTCTACTTTTACAATTTGACACATGTAAACCACTGCAGAAATGTTCTAACCAACAGGTCCATGTCATATACAGTACAGATGCTTAATAAATAACACTATAAATTCAAAGCATTAGCGTATGCTATGTTTTTGTTTTCACAAGCTTTGGAGACGTAACATAAATTCCGCTTTAGAGTAACAGGTCACCTATAGCTTTCGTCATGAGCCACGGCTGTGTTCAAAATGACATCAATGTTTTCTAAGTGCACTGAAAAGCTTGCTAAAACTGAACTGTAAAAATACTTTAAAAGCAAATTACACCTAGGAGAGATGACTTTAATGTTTTGGGTTTTTTTTTTATCATTTCGGGGGGGTAACTGGGAATAGAACACAGCCAGGAACTATGTTTCTACCTACAGCTCTAGAGGTGTAGTCACACGCTTGCAAATTAGCGATGCAATTTGCGAATGTTCGTTGAAACCATCTGTTTGTAGGAACTGTTCGTAACGATGGAACTTGCAACCTTACTTGGCTAATGATGGTTTTTGGAAAAGCACCCTTGATCAATGTGTTGAACTGAAACCTTCAGGTGTTCGTTATCACAACGCCCATCCCACAGCTAAAGCTGAACCAACATTTATGCAACGACATTATTTTACCAATATAAGCACATGGTCTAAAGCAGAGTTTCCCAACCCTGTTCCTGGAGGCACGCCAACAGTACATATTTTGGATGTCTCCCTTTTCTGACCCATTAACTTCAGGTGTTGGAGTCTCTTCTGATGTTATTATAAGTTGATTCAGGTGTGTTTGATTTGGGAGAGGTTGAAAATGTGTACTGTTGGTGTGCCTTCAGGAACAGGGTTGTGAAACACTGGTCTAAAGCACACAGCGCAGGTGCACTTAGGGCATGATCCAATCCACTTTTGCTATTTTAAGAATGGCTGGCGCATCAGGCACGTAGTCTAAAAGTGTTGTCCTTATACTCTTGATGAGTTATAGGTATGTTTTGGGAATAATGTGCATTACACAAATCTCTCATTCCCTTTAAGAGCGAGTTGCAGTCACACAATGTCTGATTTGCTATTTACATGCTGGACTTTATAAGTGAAAAAACTGAACACTTCACTAGAGATGAACTACAAATGATTCTTCAGAACTCCCAGCTAGCCCAGGTAGGTGGGCTAATTCTGATACCTGCAATGACCATCCATTATGATATGCATAATCTGTTTTTTACAATAATACTCTTTTACATTTAAACCCTTTAATATTTAAACATGCTGCACGGTGGCTCAGTGGTTAGCACTGTCATCTCACACCAAGGTCGCTGGTTCAAGTCC